>NW_026586816.1:12743258-12825257 GCF_907164565.1 Psammomys obesus
TAATATAATATAATATAATATAATATAATATAATATAATATAATATAATATATAAAATGGTCATTTCTTATACCTGTTGTAACCAAGATTGTAAATTTTTAATGTGTGGCTTGATTTATGTCTCTGTGAATAGATTTTGAACATTCCTGTGAATGAAATTCAACATTCTTTTTTCTAGTGGGTCCTGCTAGTGTTAATCCATTTCTTAGTTAAGTCAAAGGCTGTGTTTCAGATACAATGAACACATGGCTCACGAATGAATTATTAACCACTGTGCATCATTTCATGTGAATAATCTCGTTACAGGATAGGTCACAACTGTTCACGACAGGACATTTAGTATCATGGTGAGGGCACCTGGCCTCAAAACCTTTTCAGTAGCTTGTCAAATTTCACCTTTCGATGTATACCAATTAATGAAACAGATTTGTGGAGGTGGGGCTAGAATCTTCTTTTCAACAACAATAACGCACTCTTCTCCCACCTGCCAGTGGCAGCATCTGTGTGTAACTGGAGGGTACTGCAAGCATCCAATGAAACATTCTGAGATACAAATACCTAGAAAGTATGTGATGAAGAACCACTCTGTCTCCATCTTAGGCTTAAAAAGCTGTCTTATAGTAAAGACAAACTAGGTTCATTCCTGTTTATGATTAAACCTCTGTTTCTCAAGGATTGGGCTATGCCCCACCTGTAACCTTACCTACAAATGGTTCTGCACTACCTGTTCCAGAAATGGCAATCATGTACTTGTTTCAAAACATAATAACCATCTTACAGCCTTAGCTTTGTTTCAAAAGAGTTTGTTATTCAGCCTTGTTTTGACTGTTGTTAAGACTACCTTACAATCACGTCTTTGTTTTAAGAGGTTGTTATGACTACGTTCTGCTCCTGTAAACCTCCTCCCATTTCCTGCTAAATCCTTCATTGAGAAACTCCTTACCCCTGAGCTATAAAAACCTTGTCTTCCTCACATCCAATACTGACCTCTCAAACCCCATAAAAATTTTAAAAAAGGTTGCTTTAATTAATTGCTTGCTTTAATTAATTTGCCTATGATGATTTTGGTCGATGGTCTTTGTCCTCTCATCTTTGGGATTAACAAAGTTTCTCCAGCATGTTGCTACACAGTGATTTGAGGTGGTGGCATCCTTATTTATTTTTCAACATTTTTTTTTTTCAAGAGGATGATGTGTGTTCACACTTTGGCACCATGAGCACATAAGTACAGAAGAACCTGGCTGAAGAACCAACTCATTTGACAAGTACTTCAACCCACTCACAAAATGCCCCTTCGTCCTCAGAATCTTTTAGGCACTAAGTATTTTCAGAAACCTATTTCCTTTTCAAGTCAAGCTCATTTACTTCCTAGACCATCTACCACAGGCCATTCCTGAATTGAATTCTCTCTTTGTACCTGATCTAAACAAAGTTATGGTCTCCTTTCTTCTGAGAAGGATAGTCTGCCTCTCCCATGAACTCTTTCTTGGCATAGCTGATAGGTAGGTTTGGCTTAGGTTTGTTTGGGATGGGTGGCCTTACAATTAAATGCAACCAGCATTAGCATTCCTTAATTGCACCAGGGCATTCAGCCACAACTAGTACTGATTATGATTAAACATCTCCTATTCAAAAATGCCAGTTTCCAGATGCTGAGACCCATAACCAAGCCTTCGGCAGAGTTTAAGAAATCATATGAAGGAAGGAGGAATTAGTATAACCTAGAGGGGACAGGGAGCCACACAAGGTCCAAATATATCTGAGCACAGGGCTCTTCTCTGAGACTGTTTATCCAACCAAGGACCATGCATGGATATAACCTACAACCCCTGCTCAGACTTAGCCCATGGTAGCTCAGTATCCAAGTGGGTTCCCTAATAAGGGGGACAGGAATTGTTTCTGACATGAACTCAATGTCTGGCTCATTGAGCTTCTCCGCCCCCCCCCCCCACCTGCGGGAGGAGCAGCCTTGCTAGGCCACTGTTTGCTCATCAAGTACAGCGCTGGCTGTTTCATTTTGTTCCCTAAGACCTACCCGTGCTTGGGACATTCAATCTTCCAGAACAAGCCTGCAACTGGGGAAGGGTATATAACCACAAAAGGCCAACTCTAAAACTATAATGTGCAACATGCATTCCAGAGATTCCTGAGGACTGCACCAAGGTTGGAACTCCAGCTGCAACAATGACTCCTTTGTTCAGCTTCTGTCCATCACCTGTGTCTTTCTTTCTCCCACTGTATTCCCAGAATACTTTCTTAAATATCACTTGTACATTAATCTTTGTCTAGGAGAGCACTTTTGTTGAACTCTAGGACAACCTTCATTTATCTATGAGCTGTACTTTTTTACGTGTTCCAGGTACTTAAAGATAACAATAAATCATTGCATCAGGAAAAAAAAAAAAAAAAAAAAAGAAGAAGAGAACATTTTTACTCTAGCCATGGTAAGAAATGTGGTAAATCTGGGCTGGGTTTACTTACTTGGGTTGGTGATTCTACATCCAGAATATCACAGAATGGGTAGCACATGAAAATTATAGGCCAGTCGTTCCCTGTAAGTGAAATAATTTGGTGGAATTTACCAGGCCATCCAGAATGTGAATCTTTCAGTGCCCAACTTCAAGGCATTGTTGACAGCAAATGTAAGAAAACTCACAAGGAAGGGACCTATCTGTTTTCACTAATGTTATCTTCAGAAAATCATTACTGAGGCTGTTGTGGTCAGTGCCTTTCCTACTGCTACACTGACCTTGCCATGATATGCTATCTGATACCATCCCAGAAGTGATGGGGCTGAGGTATCATGGAACAGAACTTTTAAAACTGTAAGCCAAAATAAACTTTCTTTTTTTATAAGTTGATTGTCTCTGGCATTTGTTATAGTAACAGAAATCTTAACTAACATGGTGTAATTTCATTGGGTTTTATACTAGGATTGTATCTGCTGTCTCATAACTATTTGAGTAAAAAGGAGAGTCCATTTTAGAGGTTTCTTGTCTTTATAATTCATATGTACTTTCAAAGTCATGAAGGAGGAGACCATAAACTTTGCCTAACTTAGCTATGTCTACTGGAACAATTGTGGCATAGTACCCAACTGGCAGAAGACAATTTGCAATAGACTACAAGAAGAAAATCACCTGCACTGAGAAGTGATGGAGTTTGACCAGATGAACATCCTAAGACACCCGCCTGAAATACGGGTTGGGAAACTTAGAAGAACTGAGTCCCTTATTCCTGAAAGTATTCAAGAAAAGACTGGCCAGTTTCAGTGGACACAATTTATTTATGACACAGGATATGAAATTTGTATCTACATTTCCTTCTAACATGGGGATTTTAGCTCCATGAAGAAAGCCAAGGTATCACACATGATGTTGATGCTACAAGCCCACATCCATCTCTCCAAGAGTGGTGTTCTTTGAAGTTATTAGCTGGAACAAACCCTTCCATTCAGTTCTTTGTCAAGTTCTTCCATAAGACTACATGGAGATTAGACCTTGAGGGACTTAATTCTTTCTACATACATCCTTTTCAAGGATGGAAAATTTGGGTTTGGTGACAGAAACAAAATGGCAACCTAATTGATTTTTTTTTCAAATAAATAATTTCATTCAATAATGGAGAATTATAACTTTTACCTTTAGTGAAATGAGCACCCCCCCCCCGCAGTTATTTTGGTTTTTTGATAATGCCTCTGCTATGTCTCTTCTTTAAATCAATACAATTGCACACAACTTCTTTCCATCTAAAGTCCCTGTCCACCACACTACTGTTACAGTTAAAGTAAGAAACTCATTGGAAGGTTATTGACTCTGGAAGTGAGTTTACCACTGTGCTGCTTTAAGAAGACAACACAGGTAGTTTACATTCTAGCATTTTTCAGACCATTACACATTTGACACAAAGAATGGGAACACAAAAGGAGTCCCAACCAAAGAGTCTAGAGTCTCTGCTAATGGCAGAAGGGCTCTAAATGATGATAAAATGTCCCTGAAGTGATTGTGTGTGTATCAGTGGGGGTTAGAGGACCAATTTATCAAATTATATTTACCCCAGTCTCCATTCACTTAAGCCACTGGTATGATTGCAACTGCTTCAGTGTGCAGATTTGACTTCTCCAGTTTTGCAGTTTGTCATTCACTGTCCTTAACATGGAGAGGGTTTAAAAAGCACTTCAGATTAGACCTTGTGAGCAAAGGCTGAGACATTTCTGTAAGTCATACAGAGAATATTTCCTTTAAGGACAGGAAGCTTTCTGTGTGAGATGATTTTGATGGAATCTCCAGTCAGGAAGAGCTGTTAATCTTTTATCTCCAAATCCACATTTGACCTTGGGTATTTTTAAAGGTATTAGGTTCAGAAGTTTAACACATAAACTCTCAGGAGAGTATAGAAGGATCACAGCAAAGCTTAGTGTAACTCTCTAGTGAGGTAAAGCAACAAGATGGCAAAGCCAGTTCAAAGATGAGCTGTGTATAATGCTGGGATAACATTCCTAACAAAGATAGGGACAGCTAATATATTGTAGAACAGTGACATGACAGCTTTGTATTTCTTTGGTTTGCTACCACAGACACTTTGATTACACACTAATTCCACATAACAAACATGAATTTGACAGAATGTGAAAATGGTTGAAATTTATTCTTTAACCTTATAGTAAGTTAAAGGAGGGAAACTGGGGAGTCAGTGAGTCCATTTGATAGTGCATCACTATGACAAATGGGAAGATATGCACACAAGCTTCCTTTACTTGGCCTTAGTTATAAGGTTTTACATAATTTTGCTTAAAGATACAAGCAAGCCAGGTACACCGTGAGTGCTATGTGGTAGTGCAGCCAGCCAAGCAACTTGTTTGTTTGAAAAAAACTGATGGTTACCCATGGTGTCTTAGAATGTTAAATGAGAAGAGGTTGTTTTTGTTTGTTTGTTTTTGTTTTGCTATTATCCTTAAGGCTCTCAAACCAGAGAAGGAAAATGAAAATCTCCTGAGAAACTTTAATGAAGATCCACTGCCAAGCCATAACCCAGGCCAGTTCAGTAAGACCCTCTGAGAATAGATTCCAGGAAGAAGCTTATTTGAGATTTCACCAGGAAGCTTCAAAGTACAGCTCTGTGTGTGTATGGAGGGGTTAGTCAGGGAGGTTTATAAGGTTGTTTTTAAAACTAGGACCAAACTAATACCTATTACCCAGTTTTTCTTTAATTATCAGTCTTATTATGAAAATTTTCATTAAACATTGATCACTTTAAAGACTGAACTATGTCCTATCATATAATTTATCATTTATTTGGTTAATCTTTTATTATTGGAAGTTGGGAGTTTTGCCACCTGTCTGTCTGTCACAGTGCCCTTTTCTTTCATTTTGTAACGGTAGCCTAGACTGCCGCAGTCTGTTTACACGGGAGCTGCAGTCACTGCACATTATTCTTTTATCGATGAGACCAGTCTCCTGGGCCAAGGAAAATGAGTGTTTAAAAACATCTGAAACTATTGCCAGCATTGTTCTGTACTGAGCCTTTCAACTCACCTTTTTAAACTTGTGGTTTCTTTACATTTTATTTTAAAAATATTTCATATCACAAGACTGATTAAAAACTTATTTTTTGTCATTACCCCACCCCAGTGGTACTTTTGAGTTCAGTTTTTCTAATCCTGATAAAAGTATCTTTTGAATAAATGGAAAAAGTCCAAAGTCTGATTTGCTATTTTTCTTAACAGTTCCTTGTCAATAAGAGCTCTATTCAGAAGTGCCTGAACCTTGAAGTTTAAAATAGAGCACAGTAGTTAAAAATCTGCATTTTTGTGCTTTGAATAAACTGAGATTTGCACAACAAAGCTTAAATAAAACTGTGAGATCCCTACCTGCCCTACCTAGGGGCAGGTTTCCCCTCTCCCAGAGGCCCTTCACTATATAATCCAGATATTTTGGTTCCTCCTGGCCCTGTCCTTTTCTTCTCTTTTCTATCTCCTTCCTCTTGACTTCTTCTTCCCCACCAGCCTCCCTCTCTCTTCCTCTCCCCTTTCCCCTAACTCCCCCTCCCCCAGTATGTGTCCTCCTTTTCTCCCTTCTTTCTCTGAGTGCTTTTCCCTTCTCCCTTCTCTCTCCCTCCCCTCCTCCTCCCCCATGCTGTTCCCAGTATTCATTTAATATAGCTTTGTCTCTCCATTAGCTCATTTTGTTTTAATCTATAAAAAACTATCAGGTTATATTCTTATATAGATGTTAATGGTTATTGCTTCTGAGAAACAATAGTTTTAACTCAGACTCATTTATTGAGTGCTTGGGTGTTGAAAAACAATCCAGAGCTCATCCTCCCTGAGATGGCGATGGCTTTAATCTGTCTCGAAGCAGCTTTGTCCCTAACAGTCTGCCTCAATCCATCTGCTCCACTTTAAGTTTCACCTCCATAGCATTGTTTACCTCCCAGCATTCAGAAGGAAACTCCAAAGCAATTATTATTGGTTCTGGGTTTAATTGGACCTATTTTTATATGTTGTCACACATCTTCTTAAGTTTTATAAAATTAAAAAAAAACATAATCTCATTATACTGTGCTTGAAAGTTTTAAAAAACACTTACTTGGTGTGCCTGTATTTGTGTGTGGGAGCATGTGTGTCAAATGACAGCTTGCACGAGTCAGTTCTCTTTTTTACCATGTGAGTTCCAGGGTCAGAACACAGGTCAACAGGCTTGATGACAGTTACTCATTGAGCCATCTCTCCTGTTCTATTCTGAGCTTTTTACGCACGCACGCACGCATGCACGCACGCACGCACGAAGATTGTCAAGGCCACAGTACACAGAAAATAAGAGGAGCCATTTTAATTTTGTTTAAGAAAACAGAAAAAAAGTTTCAATGAGTTCAGAACTCAAGGTTTCCCTTCTACACAAGTCCTGTGATGCAGTGCAGAAATGGTAAATTTGCTGAATCATTGTTTAAACTAAGTAAGCTGGGCATGGTGGCACACGCCTTTAATCCTAACACTCTGATGCCGGAATAGGTAGGTCCCTGAGCTTGAGGCTAGCCTGGTCTACAGAGTGACTTCCAAGACAGCCGGGACTATACAGAAAAGCCCTGTCTTGAAAAACTACTACTACTATTACTAGTTATTAGTATAAATAAGTTCTACTTCTTTATCGTTGTCACTCTTAGTTTTAATTTCTTGAGTATGAGACTCCCTTCCCTGTGCTTCTCCTATGGCTAGGCACCAGAGAACAAACCTTAGAAAAGGTTGGCTTCAGGGAAGTCCCGCCCACAGCCTGTTCTTTTGAAGGATACAGGCGTGATGGGGAATGAAGGAGTTAAGAGTGTGGCCAGGTAAACAAGCATCACTTGATGGGCCTTTGGGCAACCTAACTTCAAAGTGATTTCTTCTACATGTGTCTGTTGAAACAACTACGCTTTTGGAAACCTGAACTGGAGGTAGAAGCTAGGAAGCCTTCCCTGAGGTCTCTAAGGTTGGAAAAAGCTACACCCATGTTGATGAAGTTCCTGAAGCTATGGCACTTCTCAGGACATTACAAAGCTGCCTTTAGACCTTTAGGTCTCTAACTTTTTGCTTTTAGGTAGTAGGATATTTTCATGGGGAATTCTGAATGTGCTACATGACCCAAAGCTGTTTCACCTTTTAGTCCCCAAAGCGTTCATGAACAAATTGATTACACCCATCTGTCTACAACATTACAGAACGAGCCCCCTCTTCAGGACTCAGCAAGCTGCTGGCAAAGAGGCCCTTCTCTTCTGAGAGTTTAAAACAGAGATGGTGGGCCTCTCCCAGCAGTCAGCCTTGAGCCAAAAGTCTGTGTGCAAACAACTTACTGAAAGGGTTCTCCTACGGCAGACCAGGAAAGCAAGTGAGGAAGTAAGTTCAGAGAAAGAAGAGGTGGATTCCTTGTATCTGGCTTATCCTGCTGGGAGCTCTGACCTCTAAGCTCTGTTTTACACAAAGCATGTCCTTCAGTACAGCAGGGAGCTGATCTATACTTCCATGTCAGTCATTAGCTAAAGCCATTTTGGGGGTACATAAACACCAGGCATTTTTGGCCTCTGGAGGAATCAGCCCCCTGTGTGGAGAAAGTTTTAGGTTCTCTCTAGTAGCAAAACATACAGAAGTTATGAAGGAGGCTGACAGATGATCCAAGTGTATCTCACGAGGGATCTGTAATGCTTGGAATAGAAACTCTTCAGGGACTCTTACAGCTCAGGCTGCAGGGAGGAGCCATCTTAAAAACAGGTTCAAGCCATCTGTGGGCTCTGTGGGAACATGATGGCACATCCTGTATAGGGATCCCTGCCAGGCAGCAGGATAAAAGGCCAGGCCAGGTCATCCTGAAAACTGACTAACTTGCTACAGATATCAAGACCTTCTTCTCTCAAGGCCCATAATATGTAGAGCAGACTGTTTTTATGTCATTATATTGCATATATAGGTGTCAGATAACTTGTATTAGTGTCCCTGAACACACTTTTGGAATGCCTACTGGCACTCTGATATATCTCCACTAAAAAAAAAAAAAAAAAAAAAAAAAATCACATTATCAGCTTTCAAAAGCCCTGTCAGGAATGAGCACAGAGGGTTTAGAAAGCACTTGTATGTATCCTTGTATGTGATAACACATTGTAATGTTTCTAACAACTCCATGTGGCTTCAGAAAAGTCATATAGTACAGGATAGGCATATTATGAAGTCATATCCTACATCCTTGAGCTAATGGAGGTCTAGAAGAAGGTATGAGTGTGTCCCTACACTATGATTCCAAAAGCCAGGAAGGGCTTACTTGGACACTTCTTTCATCCATCCAGTCTTTGTTTTGTGTCCTGTTTTGGGAGCAGCATCAGGTTTGTTTGACATTTCCAATGGCTCAAAATTCATGCGTATTAATCCTTGTTCCCTTAGGAAAAAGCCCGGTGAGAATGACTGCTTGCCTTTACTGAAATCCTCCAGATGTCTCTACCCTCACCATTATATTTTCTTTGCTTCTGCCCTGCCCTCCAGTCAATGCAACAGCATCTCCTTGAGGAGGCTGCTGGCCAGAGCACAGGTCTCCTCTGGGATCTTCTGTGACCCTCAGGCATGATAAGGTAAGTTTTGTTTTATCCCATAAAGAGAATGATGCTGAAATGCTTTCCACTCTTTATTCCATAGTTCCTGAGCCCTTTGCTGCCTGGACAGCCAATTTCCCCTGCTAAGTTCATTTGCACAATCATTCTGTTTTAAAGAACAAGGTGTTACTCAGCCATAGAATCTGAAATAAAAGTCCCTGAAGGTCTTTAGGATAACTTGGTTGCATTTTTGTCTTTACACTTCTTTGTGGCACTTTTTTTTTAAAGCGTGTTACTGAGCTCTCTCCTAACCGTTTACTTGTATGAAGTACAATCTAATCACATGTGAATATTCACTGTACTATATTATTTAGTGGATGATGACAAGAAAAAAAAAAAACTACATGCACATGTTCAAATGAAAAAAAAAAAAAACTTGTGCATATTTTCTTTGTGGTTGGTTGAAATTATTTACCTAGAAACCATGCCCAGGAGGGCTGACTATGACTGGATCTGGTCAGCTTCAATGAACAATATTTTTAAAATTTTAGCTACAAAACCTCACCCTGAAAGTGTATTAACAGATACTTTCCTGCATTCTAACCACAGTGGCTCAGGCCAATTGGTCTGTCATTAACATTCTCATTAAGTTGTTTACAATGCTGTGGGTCCACAGAGCACACTCTGAACAGAAGTACACATACCAGGAAAGCTCAAGGCTGAATGATCAGAAAAGCTATATTCCACTTCATGAGAACCAGGAAGGCGGTTCTCTTATCCCCCCTAAGAAACTCAGCAAAAGCAATATGAAGCTCTTTACTGTTTAAAAAGAACACAAGAACACTGAAGCCCTTGGAGAGGGTTTTTTTTCCTGTGGCTTTAAGAAGTGATGTATTTATGCTTTTCTTTTTGCTCAGCCCTCATTGATGAGAACTGTTACTCCTCTAATGAGAAGCACAACTTGAACATCACTCTGTGGAGGCTGCTGCAGAGCTTGTTTCACATTCTTCCGTAGGGCTTCATAGCCAGGCTCTATTATCAAGGAAATGAATGAATGGGAAAAATGAGTGACTGCAACCCCTGCATTTGTAGTATGTATATGCCTCGCTCTTAGAGAAAAGCTGTACTAAAGTACTGAACCACCTCTCTGGGCACTGTAGCCTCACCATATGCCACACATGGACTCTGGTGTGAGATGAAAATTGCCTGTGCTAATGGTTTTCCATTAAATTGCACTAGAAAGAGGATGTAACACAGAGTTGACCAGCTGTGTGTCCATGACCTCTTTATTGAACTTGAGTTTTCATTTTCTCCTCTGTAAAGTAGAATTACTAATGTGCCCCTCCATGCTGCCGTGAATAGAGCACCTCACTGTGAGCTGCATGGGCCTGCAGAATCAGCATTTCCTGGAAGTAGCATAGAAGTGCAAATTCTTAGGACTCAGCCCTACAACCAAACCCAGTGTTTAGGACATCTGTGCATTAAAGAGCCATCCAGGGGATGATGCTATACCTTTGTTCCCCCTGCCCCCCACTGATAGCAGCTAGAGATATCTAGGAGGAAAACTCATTTGAGAAAATGCTTCCATCATAAGGGTTTGTAGGCAAGTCCATAAGGGGTTGAGGAATTTTCTTGAAGTATGATTGATGTTGGAGGACCCAGCCCACTGGGGGCAGTGTCATCCCAGAGCAGGTGGTTCTGGGCTATATAAACAAGGAGGGTGAGTAAGCCATGAGGAGCAAGCTAGTAAGCAGACTGCTCCCTGGCCTTTGTTTCAGTTCCTGCCTCTCCAGATTCTTGCCATGAGTTCTGTCCTTACTGCCCTTCCTGGTGAGTTCTTTCCTCCCCAAGTTGCATTGGGTCAAGACAATTATCACAAAAATAGAAAGCAGACAAGGGCAATTAGGAAAAACAACCTGTGGAAATGAATCTTGACTGGAACAAAGGGCTCTCCATATTTCTGTATCCATGCACTAAAAAGGGGAACAGCCTTAACTAGTTCACTGGATCATGAGGAACAGAAAAAAAAAATCATTGGGAAGGACACTCTAGATGCACTAGCCACTAAATGGTCTTGCTAACTGTATCATGAGTTGAGATGAACTCAGTCCAAACAGCTGAATTGCACAACTATGAACTAAATAAGTGGATTGTCTTTGACCTCAGTAAGTCTTTGGGGGCGGGGGGGTCATTTGTTACACAGCAAAAGCTAAGGACATACTGAGAATAACTCAGTGTGCTATGGTGCCATTGTCTTCTCTCTTCATTCTGCCTTTCATACTCAGCAGTCTGATTTCTTTTCATTCCCTTATAGTAGGGCTTTTACAGATAGTGTGACTATCACTATGAGTAAGCAGCAGGCAGTAAGTAGAGCAGAAACAAAGCATGCTTGGAAGGCATGTCAAAAATGGACGGTGTTGCCTGCAGATCTTTAATAAAAGAAAATAGGCCAAGGAGAACAAAGGGAGCTTGACTTAATCTAAATTTTTCATATGGCATCTGAGAAACAGCCAGTGATTCCATTCTTAACTTGTGCCTTAACTGAAGATAACATTTATTTACAGGTAGTGTTTATCATTGTGTGTGAAAGAAAACTGAAGTTCGGGGCTATGACAGGAAGAAGGGAGTTGGTAAAACAAATTTTTCATCCTATTTAATTTTAGACTCATATGCATACACATAAATGCTGCTGAGCTAGACCAGATGTCAACACTAGTGGGAACTAGGGATTGTTGCTGGCTTCTCTTTTCCACTCTGATGATAGCCATCAGTTAGTGAGAGATCTGAAGTGCTGGACAGAAAGGGCATCCCTGAAGTTCCACCAACACCTGAGGGGCAAGTAGGATTCTTCTTCACGAGAAATTGCCTGCTTCTAACTATGGGGTGAGTTGGGTCTAATTAGAGGCATGAGGCCATCCTGTGAGCCCAGATACAGAGTGAACAGTGCAGCAGTGGTTCTCATGTCAGGCAACCAAGAAGGACCTTATTATCATCCTCATTAACTCATGCAAAGAAGATAAGAAACAGGAGATTGAGTAACTTCCTTCTAGGTCACGACCCAAAACATGTGCCCTTAACCCTTATGTTAACCTGCAACCAGATGCCAAAATAGGGTTTGGGACACAGTAGATTTACAATAAATATTAGGACTGACTGAATATCATTAGCCTTAGCCAGAATGCAGTCCCAGGGGCTGGTTGTTATGCATATAGAACCTCTATTAGTAATCAGTCCTTGATTTGTTCTCCCTTCTATCCCTTTCTCAGCATTTAGAAGCCCTTGATTAACTCATCTGGTCTTTGTATTTCAAAGGGCTATAAAATGAAAAAGTGGCAATTTGGTAGGAAGTATAGGAACTTATCTGGAAGGTGAGATTTCTTAGCAAGCATGCTGGGTCACTCAGGTTGTGGGTGACATCATACATGAAGGCAAGGCCACTGATGAAGACCCCGTGCATGACATATAGCAAAAGTCTCCATCATCTGCCACTGTCAGAATCACCTAACACCTGCCACTCACTTTTTTTCTTCTCTGTCAAAATTTTCTGGGCTCAGATACTCATCCTACATTCAAGGGCAAGGAAAAACTTAAAAAGACAGCTTTCTCCCCATTTCTTATATCCCTTGTTTCTTGTCTTATACTCTCTTCCCCATATTCATGCACAGATGTCTCAGTTACTTTTCTGTACCTGTGACAAAACATCATGACCAAGGGAAGTTATAAAAGAAAGCATTTAAGGGGAATGGAAAGATGGCTCAGAGATGAAGAGCAATGGCTGTTCTTCCAAAGATTCTGAGTTCAATTCCCAGCAACCATATGGTGGCTCACAACCATCTGTAATAAGATCTGGTGCCCTCTTCTGGCTTGCAGGCACACATACAGGCAGATCACTGTATAAATAATAAATAAATCTTTAAAAAAAAAAAAGCATTTAATTAGGCATATGGTTCCAAAGGTTAGAGTCCATGATGGTGAAGCAAAGACAACATGAATAGCTGGGAGCTCATATCTTGATCCATATGCAGGAGGCAGACAGAGGCACACTGGGCCTCTGTCACACCTTCCCAAACAATTTCACCAACTGGAGGCCAAGTATTCCAATTTATGACCCTGTATGAGCTATTTTTATTTAAAACACCACAGATGTGCACAGAACATACATAATTACTGTTCTCTATTGCTATAAACCAGGAAAATCCAATGCAAGATTCTGCTATGGAAATGTGGCAGCACAGAAACAGCTTAGAGTTAGCCATCTACAGTGGAATCATTAGAATTCCAAGTTCACCTCCCTCCCTCCAGATAGTGGATTTATCTTATTAGGACATTGATTAAATTCCAATGAGCTTCTCTAGATCTTGCCAGTGCTATCAGACCCTCTGTTACCTGGGCTGAAGGACACAGAGCTTTTACAGCCTAAGTTGGTCTCAAATGTATGCTCTTCCTGTCTTACCTCTTCAGGGTGAGATTATAGGCATGTCCCACATAAGTAGCAGAAAGATGAGTTTATGTGGGAGCAAGGTGGAAGAAGGGGGAAAAAATCAAAGCTTATGATTTACATGCTCCCTTGGGGTTCCAAATATGGATGCAGTGGTAAATGAGCAAGTCATAATGCTCAGCCATAAGTCCAATTACTTATTAATTTCTTGCATGCATTGAACAGCAAGTGGTTTGGTGGGCACTGCCAGAGCATGTAAAAGCTGACTCTGGTAATTTTACCACCATGACATCTGGTGAATTCAATGTGCTACTCTGCATCTGGAGACATATCCAGGGTGAGGATATGGACGTAGCAATGTGAAACTGGGAAACAGTACCTTTGTAAACCTTGAGACGCCAGTAAACACTTATTTACTGAGACACAATCTGGAGTTCGTCTATGCTCTCAAAATCAGCAACTTTTTCCACTCCAGTAACCATCTCTATCCTCAACTAAAAATGAGCAAGGGTTGGTTGGTCTTGCTAAATGTACAAGACAAGGCATAAAGAAATAGATTGGGGGGGGTTAGTGAATTATTTGTGATTATTAATTATATGTGGTGCTGGAAATTAAACACAAGGTCCTGCACATGCTAGACAAAGAATGTGGTTTTAAGTTAAATTTTTGTTTTAATTATACCTACGTGTGTATGTGTGTGTGTGTGTGTGTGTGTGTGAGAGAGAGAGAGAGAGAGAGAGAGAGAGAGAGAGAGAGAGAGAGAAACAGAGAAAGTGAGACTTTGCAAACATTTCCACTACCAAGTAACGGCACATAATGTTATAGTAATTTCATGTAGGTTTGATGACACGTACCTGACATGTTGTGACAGACAGGACATGTCTCCCCTGCTGTAGCTGGTCCAAAACCATGCAGCTCAGTTAAAAAGGCAGTTGTTTATTTTTATTCTGTTGTATGAAAAACTGCAAAGCCAGATTGGGCAACATTCCACAAAATAGGTGGTGTGGTGGTTTGAATGAAAACAATCTGTCATAGGCTCATGTAGTTGAACACACTTGGTACCTTTGGGAGTTGCTGGACAGAGCGCACCACTGGAGAAAGGCTTTGGGGGTGCCCACTTTCTACTTGTGCTTTCTGCTTCTTAGGTATAGATAAAGATGTGATCAGCTGGCTTCCTGCTCCTGTCACCACGCCTTGCCAGCCGTCATGGGCTCTCTCTCTTTCTCTCAAACCATAAACCAAAATAAACTCTTTCTTCTCTAAGCTGCTTTTGGTAATGGTGTTTTATTACAGACACAGGAAGTAGTGAATACATCTGAACAATGTTTTCCAAGGCTGTTAAGGGCAGAAATGACAAAGAAAGAGCTCAATCTTCCTCAAAGGTAAGACTGGGGACACATGACAGCTAAATTCACAAAAGAAGTGTAGAAGTCCTGGAATAGGCAGAGGCCATTACTAGAAAACCTGATGAAATCCAAATAAATATATGATATGTTCTACTTGTAGCAGATCTGCTGGGTAGTGCATTTGCTTTTTAGATGTTTTGGTTACTGGATAAATGAACCAAAGTTAGTTTCCTGATTATAACAAATGAATCATGGTGTTGTAAGGTGCTAAGATAGAAAATTGAGTGAGGGTCAGACCATCTTTACAACTATTGGGTAAATCTAAAATTATGCTAAAACAAAATCTATAGTATAAAACTACTCTAGAAATTATAATTTGATTGGTTTAGATACCCTAATTCAGGCTTGGGCTCTGGATGTTTTTAATGGATATAGGACTGGAGAGGTGGCTCAGTGGTTGAGGGTGCATACTGCTCTCAAAGAGAACTCAAGTTCAGCTTTCAGCACCCATGTTGTGTGGCTTACAACCACCTGCAACTCCAACTACAAGAGATTCCTTCTGGACTCCATTGACAATGCATTTGTATGCACCCCCACATAAACACACTTTTAAAAAACATTAAAATATTCTGATATATAGGCACATTTCAAAAACCATGGATCTACCTTGGAAAGAGCTACCCAGTTGTGGGACATAGCCAACATCATCAAGCCTTGTCAATGCCAGTCATGTACTCTATAACACCGAGCCAAGTCCCCAGCCTATCATTCTTTGCTAATGGGCTACATTTATTCTTGAATTTATTTGTTTGCAGAAACAGATGCTCAATTCTTATCAAATTTTATATTGCATAAATGGATACTCAGATATGACCTTTGGGGACAAGAGTTGGGTAAATGGAACACCTATAAACTGAGTGCATAGTGGCACTATTTATGGGTAGATGGAAGAGAATCTATGGACTATGAGAGGTTTCTCCCATCACAGGCCTCTTGTGCTAACTTAATTATTTATAAATTTGGCCCTTGGGCTTCCTAGTATTCTAAGAAAATGTGGGCGAAGGCCCACATAGGCCCTCTGCTCTCTGTCAGTAAAGTTCTAACCATTTAAGAGTTGGTTCAGGTGACCTAACCATGTTCTTGTTAATACTTACTTGCAGGTGCATCTGTTTCCCAGATGCTGCACTGCTGTAGCTTAGACTTTACACTTGTGATGCAACTGAGCCCTGCCTGTGGCTGACAGGACCATCCTCCTCTGAAGATGCCTGGGTTTTTGTACAGAGACTGAGTAATATAAACCCACAAAGGCCACCTCCCCCATCTCAAAGCAGGACTAGATGCAGTCTTTGCTCCAGACCTCCCGGGGAATCAGGTATACAGTATTCTGACACTACATCTGTGCTTGACTTCTCCCAGTTCTGTCCTGTTTCCCTCACATTCTTGTGAGTTTCCTTGGACTCTCTTGCACATAAACTCTGCTATTCTTAGGAGACAGACTCAGCTTCCATTCTTTACTGGGTGTGACAGAGAGAGGATAGGGAGGATTCTCTAGTGACATAGTCTGATGGTGCTTTCCATACTGGCTCATCCTGTCTTATAGGAAGCTCTCAACAAGTCTTGCTGCCCTCCTCTCTATGTCTATGTTTCCTTACACATAGGTACAGCTCTGGAACTACAGTTGCCTCCTAGTAGGTTTGTTTTCATTCATGCTCCAGTACACTCCAGAGTAATCTTGTAAAAAGATACATCAGACCAAAAGTTAATTCCCTTCTTAAAATTCTTAGACCACAGCAAAACTCCTCACCAGGCTAATACACTCTGGTTTGTCTGTTTCTTTATGAACGATTCTTCCCACACCCCGCAACTGCGTTTGTGGACTGATACTCTTCTAACTTAGCAGGCTTGGCCCTGCCAGTGGCTGCAAATCAACAGTCTGGAATGCTCTACCAGTGATCCCATGTCTGGTGCCTGCTCAGCATCTAGCATCAGCTTAGACTTCTTGCAGAAAGATCTTTCCCAACAGCAGTGCCATCTCCTCACCTTACTTTAATTTCCAACATTGTGACTGTCTCTACCTGATAGTTGTCTTGTCCCCACTGCCCTGTTCATTTGTTGTCTGTCTTTTGTGTTTAAAATGTTACTGCAAGAGGAGAAAGTGCTTGTTATGGTGGCCTGTTTGCTTGGTGAAGCACTTGGCATGTAATGGCTGCTGGATAAATGTGTGGCCAATGAGAGGTGGTGGGGTATTCCAGTGCTGTGGGTTCCAAAGCTCACTGTGTAGATGGTGATCTGCAGTGTTGAACCTGACAGGGCTCCGGGGCACTGTCAGGTGGCCAGAACCTTATTTCCAATTGCACCTGCTTTGCTAGCCTACTCCATTGAGATCTGTCTCAATTGGGCTGAGGTAAGAAGAGAAACAGCAACCTTAGGTAGAAGGTCCACACTCAGTAACCTGGCCCCCATTGGATCTTTCATGAGCAGCACACATAACCCTAGGCCTCAGGCCTGGACCTTCTGAAGGCTCAGCAAGGTGGCTGGGCATTCCTGTTTTCCAGCAACTGCTTCAGGGAGGTGTTTCTCTAGCTCACTGCCGGGGTCCTCCAGCCCCCTGCTACTGCTGGTTCCACTGAGCACCGAAGCCACTCTTATCACTCCCCGGGTTGCTAATAGAAACATAGAAAGAGGACTGTTCCAGAGACCCCCTGCCTGCTCCTTTCAGGCTCCATAGGCCTCACTGGCCCTGGGATTATGATTGCAGATTGAGCAATCAAGTCAGAAAAATAGCTGCAGGCCCCAACTCTGGCAGTCAGGTTGAGCTGGCCTGCAAACATCAAAATCACTCAGTTGAGGAGGCTGGCAGCTGAGAGGGCTTTGGGAGCTCTCTCACTGTGCATGTGCACCAAGGCTGCATGCATAGTCCATGAACCAGCTCTAGAGAACCACTGAAGGGGGAAACTCGGATTTCTCATAAATTCCTCCTTGGAACATCAGTTTTCCACTGCACTAGGCCAGAATGAGTGTGGGAATGGCTGTATAGTTACTACACTTGGCTTAAGTTTTTGAAACACTTGAAAATTGCCACTTCCTTTCAAAGTAATTTTCTAATGCTTGTACCCGTATCTGTAGCCAACAAATTAAGTCCAATGTGTACTTGCAAACAGTAGACAATGTCAAGCATGGAGGTATTTGCTTGAACAGCAAGGAGGCTGAGGTAAGCTACCTGATCCCACAAATTTGAGATCTGCTTGGGCAATACAGCTAGACTCCACCTATAAAAAATAAGTAAGTAAGTAAGTAAGTAAGAGAAAAAAATTAAAAGGTGTATGTCTGGGCCCAGGAAGAATTCAGTTATGCTCCAAGGCCAAAATACTTATGTGAAGTCACGTTGTTATCCAGGGACAGTGTCCCTCTCGTTCACTCTGTGTTTGGATTTTTTTCAGAATACTTCCATTACTTGAAATGTGATTTATGTCTTTGTGAATTTCAGATAGTGGTATTTTGGCTAATGACAGACTACATTATCACTGGTTTCACACCCATTATAATGGAGCTGTAGAACTGTGAACACCTGATGATGTATCTATAATAATGTGATTCCTGTAATATTATACTTATCTGGTGATGTTTGTGACAAAGTGGTGTAAGCAAAGCATAGAAGAGGCCAATGCATATATGTATGCATAGTACATACTAATTGATTGTGATAATAAATGACGATGCTATTTGTCCGTTTTTACTTTATATCATTATTTTAGAGTATGCTACTATTCATAAAAAATATTTACTAAAACAATATTCTGGGGCTTGGGGCTAACCCAGTGGTAGAATACTTATCTAACATTCAGATGGCCTTGTTGGTTAATCCCTAACACTATAGAGAAACAAAGAACATGTAACAATAATAATCCCTGTTACCCCAGATTTTGTCTAATCCATTTCATGCATATTAAGTCTCGGTTACAGGAGCACAGTCTATGATGTTCACACAATGGAGAAATAGCCTAACATTTTCTAGAACCTGTTTCCAACTGAGCCACATATGCTTAGTTGTTCCTCATGGCCACAGAAGATGCTTGGCATTATGAGAGTTTCAAAAATTCCCTGGAGAGGGATGTTATGTGGGATCTTAAAGCAGTTCTGAAGGAATCCCTAATATTTACTTTCTATTAAAACACTCTGGGGGCTGGAGAGATGGCTCAGAAGTTAAGAGCACTGGCTGTTCTTCCAGAGGACCTGAGTTCAATTCCCAGCAACTACATGGTGGCTCACAACCATCTGTAATGGAATTTGATTCCCTCTTCTGCTGTGCATGAAAACAATGCTCCTACACATAAAATAAATCTTTAAAAAAAAAAAACCCACTCTGGATTGTGTGTGTGATTTAAATGGTTTACTAGGATTCATGGTATAGATTTGCCACTCTTTGACCTGTACCAGGGTATTTTCCACCAAATACATCTGTTCCACTTGTTTGGGTTTTTTCCTTTTTCTTTTCTTTATTTTGTTGTACCAGGAATCAAAGCAGGGCATTGTTTGTGCTGTGAAAGTGCTCTGTCACTGACCTACCTGCCAGTTCTTTTAGCACTAACTTTATTTTCAGTTTGGGGTCTGTGAAGGATGAGAACATCAGCTACTCCCTGCTGCTGGAAGCTCCTTGAGCTTCATGATGAGGTTGGCGACATGGGATGTACAACAGAGCCCTACAGCATCCTCCAGGCCTGCCTGTTCCCTTTATGTGTTCTGGCACCTGGATAGTACAGTTTTGGCTAGTGGCTGCAGTGTCCTCCTCAAAACCCCAAGGGCAATCTCCCTGTCTCTCTGTTGTGTGTGGTTGCAGGCTAGAATTAACTATTCCCTCTCTGTGCCCTATGCTTTCCTACAATATTGACAACACTAATCTTGTTTTGGCAAAGTCAGGCAGCCTTCTAGCTGAAATTGCCACATAGAAATGCTTTTCTGACTCCTCTTTATTCAAATGTCAGGCATGGCAGTTCCTGCTCAAAGTCTGAACATGTCAATGGTGGGAACACAGATGTGGGGGAGGGGGAGAAGTGAGATGTTAAAGGGTATATAAGAATTCAGAAATTCAATGATGTTCTCAGCTTGATAGTAGACACAGTGCCCAGGGTAAGAGAGTCCGGAAAGCAAGAAAGGCCAGCCAGTGCTGGAGTAAGCTTGGCATACCTGAAGGACTGGAGTTAATTCCTTAAAACCAACCCAGCAAGAGAGAAAGAAACAGGAGTGATGAAGGAAAAGGGGAAAATGTCTGGAGAAATGGTGGTGGGAAAAGGCAAGATTGAGTTTTAGCTTAAATCCATCAGAGACTAGAATCCCCATTCAACTTGGAACAGGGCTTACAATGGCTGGTACTAGGATTTAAAGCATCTCCTATAAGGAATCTCAGCTCTACCATTTTAAAGCTGAGGGACATAAGGTAACTTATTTAACCTCCCTTCATTTCAGTGCATAGATGCTGAATAACTGACACACACTAGGAGCTTAAATGACTGTGTGGTAAGTAAATAAGTGGCTGAGATGGCAATATCGCAAAGCTAGAGATCACTTCTGGCTGTTACCTCATACAGAATTGTAGCAGCTTGTTGATAGTCTCAAATGTTCCCCATCACTTAGCAATCTTGTACAGAGATTCTCTGCTGCTATTTGCCTCTTGCCAATGGTGCAATCTTATAGCCTGAGGGTTTTCTTAGTTTTAGGAGATGCCTGCCTTCTCACAAAATTCAGTGCAAGGTACACCCTAGGGGACAACCCTTAACCATAGTTGCGACATGGTACACTCACTTTCCTGCCCTTCACTTTTCACATATTGTATATTCTCTCCCAGAAAGGGCTTCAGCTAGAATGGGCCTCAGCAGTTATCACCCTACCCATTAATGAACCCTTCATGACTTGCTTCTGGATGGACCTAGGGTAACATAGCATTCCAACTACATAATTGTGAAGACTCTATGTTTTACTTTGGGTTGGTAAAGGACCTGAAAAAGTAGTCAGGCCATCTATACAGGGATTGATCTTCAGTGGTCTGCCATCTGATGTAAAAACTGAGTCTAAAAAGCATGCATCCTAGATCAAAGCACACTTGGAATATGCCTTGGTGGGCAGTGTGTGAGCCAGCTGCTCCTTGTTACTCTGTGGAGTGATGAAGGTAGGCTCTGAGGGCTTCCACGCCGTTGCTTGGTTGTTTTCCATGATGCAGTGGCACAGTTGAAAAGCCTTCAGTTTTGTTTTGTTTTTTTCCAGTGTCTCCTCCCTTGGGTTTCCTTTGCTGGGGTTTGCTGGGAAGAGGGCTGGCTGAGTATCATTTCTAGCATTATAGGTGGTTCTTATAATTAGTGGAGAAAGGAGGGATTTCTTACTTGAATATGAGACATGTCTGGAGAGACAGAGAAAAGCCTTCAAATACAATTGCCTTTACCAAGACAGGTTTAAGTAAAAATTCATCAGATAGAGACATGGGAAAAACAGTAAGATGTTTGCATTTATTTTTCTAGTCCAAAACTAGAGAGGTATACTCATCCTTAATGTACTGAGAAAAACATCTTTCTCTCTCTCTCTCTCTCTCTCTCTCTCTGTCTCTCTCTCTCTTTTTAAATCAGTCTCCTAAATTTACATGGTATTTGGGTCTGTGATAGCTCAGCTTCCTTGGAAAGACAGGGTTCATATTCCAGATGCCATGTTGGCTTAAAGGCATCCAATTCATTCACTTAGGGCTTCAATGACTGGGAAAGTCATTGGAAAGCCTTTGGTGGTAGCGTAAGAATGATCCTTGGCTAAATTTCCTGGTTTATGAACTGAGTAGAAGAAGTATAGCCTCAGGATAGACAGGAATATCTCCATGTCTAGCCTGTGGCCAATACAAAACCTTCTCAGACTCATGCTTTCAAGATTGCTGCATACAATTATATATATATATATATATATATATATATATATATAATTTTACTCAATATATATATTGAGTAAAAATTGGCTTTGATCATTCTCCTTCCAGTATCCATAATTCCTCCTTCCACATGGCCTCTGTACTTAGCTATGTGACTTCTTTGGCCATGTGGCCTAAACAGACAGGAAAAAAAGTGCATTGGTAGTGCTTTTCTACCCCTGACCACCCTTTCTCATTGTTTTAAAGAACTCTGCAATACCTACTGTGTCCTATATGCAACACTAGGGCTAGCCTTTTGCATGGGAGACAAATGGTTCCAGTATCAACAACCACCCCCACACAAGTGAACACATGCTTCAGCAACTCAAGTAGCCACCTGAAGAAACAGGTCCTTAATGTGTGTGCTCAATAAAAGGCTTCAAGACACTGTGTATTGGGATGGTTGGTTTCACAATAAAATACAAATTCAGGGTCTTCAAGTTATCACTAATGCCTGGATAATATATGGGTCTTTTTCTTCTACGCAGATGGTTTCCTCCCACCTTGCCACACAAAAGGCTTGATACGATTTGTCACCAGTAATCTCAGATGGTTTCATAGAATTTTACACTTGGTGCAGAATCTTTAATTGTCTTACACTCTCATTAGTACTTTAAATTTATGGTAGTTATTAGACTTACCATTAATTATTTGTCACTAATAATTTTAAAGAGATAACATATCACTATATCACAAATTTGTCTTAAAGAGTATTTTGATAATTATACTTTGGTATAATTAATTTTGTATGTAACCTTATATGCCACATTAAAACATATTACTCTGAAAAGGGACTTAAAGACGACACCACACTGCCATTGGAAAAGAAAGAAAAGCTAAGACCTTTGCAACTTGTTTCAGATAAAGAACAAAAACAAACAAACAAACAAACAAAAACCATGGTGACCTCTTTGGTGCAGGTTACTTGCTTAATTTTGTTTCTCAAAATAGTGACATGACATATGAAAATATGTGTGTATAAAAGGAAATCCAAAAATAGTAGTCATTCCTGATTTGGTAACATTTTAGAAGCCCAAAGAATTTCATAATTTTAGTAAGCAGTGGAAACAAGTTCACGTTGTTATCTATAGGACTGAGAAGATACTAAGGCTGTATATGTTAGACAAATATAAAAGATGAATCTGAGAGGAAATATACTACTTCTAGATACTCAGATTAAAGAGTCTGCAAATCTATCATTGGCCAAATAAAATAAGTTTGTGCATATTAATAAAGCTGACAAATCAATTCTTTCTATTTATTGGGTAGGAATAACATAGAAGAATTGGACATCTGGTCAACCTACATCATCAAATAGGTTTTGGTATTGACTACACAGATAATCTTTTTCAGGGCAGTCAAGTTTCTTATGCCCCCAATATTTATACTTGCAAAGTGGTTATGGCATCTTAACAAATTTCTTTATAGAGCTTACATGAAGTTTAAAAATTTGATCACAGTAGGAAAACGGGCTAATAAAAGAAGCAACTGTCATTAAAGGGATGCAGGTTGAACCAGTACAATTGTTTGGTAAGTGAACTCATAAATTTATGTGTTCTTATAGAGGATATAGTTCATTTGCACCACCAGTATATCAAATCCAAAGAAGCATGTCAGTAGCAATAAAAAGGTACGTTATCAACTTCATCAAGAAACCAGCTCTGATTTACTGGTTAGGAGTTTTTAGTCAATTGTTAGGCAATAGCACATGAAAGGGCTACTCATGTGAATCTTAAACCTTGAGGTGGAAAGCTAACTTCCACTTTAATGATACATAAGAACCTTCATTCAGGAAACTAAAGAGACTAATGTTAAGTAAAGACATACATACACACACACAGAGAGAGAGAGAGAGAGAGAGAGAGAGAGAGAGAGAGAGAGAGTCAGAGACTAGACTTCTAGAACATGTAGGGTGAAGACATGAACTTGAACCTCAGCTTGATGGTACCATGTGGTAGTCTAAGAGCATATTTGGAATTTTCTCTCTTTTATGGTCTGTGTACCTTCCTTCACTCCATCCTCCAATTAGATGCTAATTCTTAAGTTATCTTTCCAATAGGCCAAACGGACTCAACTTTACATTGGTTCCCCTTGGTGACTGAGAAACAAGTTCTTTTTTTTTTTTCATCTATTCTTAAATTCTTTTTTAATATAGTTTTTTATTTTCAAATAATTTTATACATTCACTTGTATCCCAGCTGTAGCCCACTCCCTCTTTCCCTCCCATTCCTCCCTTCCCTCATCTCCTCCCTGCCCCCTTCCAAGTCCACTGAGAGGGGGTGTCCTCCTCTCCTTCCTTTTGGCCCTAGCTTATCAGGTATCTTCAGGATGGTTGCAATGTCCTTATCTGTGGCCTAGCAAGGCTGCTCCTCCCTCGGTGGGGGGGGAGGGGAGAAGCTCAATGAGCCAGACATTGAGTTCATGTCAGAAACAATTCCTGTCCCCCTTATTAGGGAACCCACTTGGATACTGAGCTACCATGGGCTAAGTCTGAGCAGGGGTTGTAGGTTATATCCATGCATGGTCCTTGGTTGGATAAACAGTCTCAGAGAAGAGAACCCTGTGCCCAGATATATTTGGACCTTGTGTGGGTCCCTGTCCCCTCTAGATTATACTAATTCTTCCTTCCTTCATATGATTTTCTACACTCTGCTGAAGGCTTGGTTATGGGTCTCAGCATCTGCTTTGATACACTGCTAGGTACAGTCTTTCAGGTGCCTTCTGTGGTAGGCTACTGTCCTGTTACTTGTTTTCTCCTACTTCCAATGTCCATTTCCTTTGTCTTTCTAGATGAGGATTGATCATCTTACCCCTGGTCCCCTTTCTTTTTATCTTCTTTAGGTGTACATATTTAAGTATGTTTATCTTATCTTATAGGTCTAGTACCCACTTATAAGTGAGTATATACCATGTGTCTCTTTCTGCTCCTGGGATATCTCACTCAGGATGATTTTTTCTAGATTCCACCATTTGCCTGCAAAATTCATGATTACCTTGTTTTTAATTGCTGAGTAGTATTCCATTGTGTAAAAGTACCACAATTTCTTTATCCATTCCTCCGTTGATGGACATCTGGCTTGTTTCCAGGTTCTGGCTATTATGAATAGAGCTGCTACAAACATGGTTGAACAAATGTCCTTGTTGTGTACTTGAACATCTTTTGAATATATGTCTAGGAGTGGTATAGCTGTATCTTGAGGTAGCACTATTCCTAATTGTCTGAGAAAGCGCCAGATTGATGAGAAACAAGTTCAAATTAGTGAATACAGATATAGGAAGTCATCACCCCTCCCCGTGTCTAAGAAAATTTCAACATATATAAATAGTATGGCTGGTCTGCACACATACTTTCATCTTTTAAACTGGGCCATGTGTGTCTTCCTGACACATGCACATTAAGGTCTATAAGTGTGAAGCTTAGGTTTAACAGAAGTTGCCACCTAGTTTAATTTTCAGTGCAAAGCTTTTAGGTTTGGTATTAATCTGAGTCCTTCAACATTCAGTGGCCATCCTTGTCCCAACTCATCAGTGAGTATATCTGGGCCCATAATACAGTCATGGTAAGAAGCAAAATGAGCCTGAGGAAGAAAGACCAGAACAGGAGATAAGATTATCACTTCACCCCTGCCACTGTGGGCCATACAGATTTTATAGTTTTTTTTTTTTTCTTCCTGTCCTTGTAGCAATAGGTATCTTTAGTCTTGGAATCTGGGAGAAAAAGTTAGAAGACAATGGAAAAATGTATCTATATTTTTCAGACTATTTGGCTTTGTTTGTAGTCAGTGATGGAATCCAATGCTGAATGGACTGCTTCATCACTGAGCATAGAGATGATTTGGTCTTTGCTTAACTGTCAAGTACCACCTTTCTGAGAATCCTGTCTTCATCCTCTCTAAACCATCATTTTACTGTGTGGTGCTACTATAGTCTATCCTGTGTTCTGTATTATTTTGCTCACAGTCTTGTCAATCATTCTCCACTAGAAAGTAAGTTTCATCATGATGCTCTGCTCTCTGTTTATTCCCATTCCTTGGAACAGTGCCTGAAATTTAGTGGAGGAATAAGTACTCAATGAACCATGTGAGGAAGGATTATCCTGTAGAGCCATGAAAGTGTGAATCCAAGAGGATATAAAACAGGTGTTTTGTCTCTGATTTTGTTACATTTCCTAACACTATTTCTATACTCTAAAACAGAAGGTCCCAATACTGGAAAGGAGGAAGGCATCTGGTAAATCTGACTCTGCTTATAGCCACAATCTCCCCACAGAACTGGCTCTAACAAAATGCTAGGTGTTGTTTCCTTGAGTAATTTAATTATTTCCTCTCTAAAGGCCCAGAAAGACACTCATGCTATATACTCACTTCAAAGCAGATATTAGCAATATAATATAGGTTAGCTATAAAATCTACATACCTAAAGTAGCTAAACAATAAGGAGGATCCTAGGGAAGATGCTTAATTCTCATTTAGAAGGCAAACAGGATAGATACCAGAGGTGGTGGAAGACAGGGAACAGGATGGGAGCCTACCATAGAGGTCCTCTGAAAGACCACCCAACAGGGGATGGAAGCAGATGCTGAGACTCACAGCCAAACTTTGGGCAGAGTGCAGGGAGTCTTATGGAAGGGGGGGGAGTAGAAGGACCTGGAGGAGACAGGAGCCCCACAAGGAGAGCAACAAAGCTAAAAAATCTGAGCCCAGGGGCCCTGCAGAGACTGATGCACCAACCAAGGACCATGCATGGAGAGGACCTAGACCCCTGCTCAAATGTAGCTGATTGACAGCTCAGTTTCCATATGGGTACCCAAGTAAGGGGAGCAGGGGATGTCTCTGACATGAACTCCATTACCTGCATGTTGATCACCTCCTGGTGGGGTGACCTTGCCAGCCACTGAGGAAGAGAATCCAGGCAGTCCTGATGAGACTTGATAAGCTGGAGGAGGACTCCTCCTTTCAGTGAACTAGGGGAAGGGGATAGGAGGGGAAGAGGGAGGGAGGGTGGCACAGGGAGGAGATGAGGGAGGTGGCCACAATGGGGATATAAAGTGAATAAATTGTTAAGAAAGAACGAAAGAAAGAAAGAAGGAAGGAAGGAAGGAAAGAAAGAAAGAATAAAGCAGTAAAAAAAATGCTAAGTATTTTAATCGTTAACTCTTATCTGTGTATAAGAAGGGTGCCAATTAATACCTCAAGATCCTTAGAAATACATTGACTAAACACTACCTAGATAAGTATGGAAAATAGCATCTACCACTCAGTATGTTGGTATAGAGATTAAATATAGAACTAACTACAGTAGATAGGACTATAATACCTATTACATATCAGATTTGCTAATGTGAAGATAATAGACGTCTTCAAAAACTTTCCTAGCAGGATTTTTTGCATTGTAGGCCTAAATTTGCATGGATTCTCTTCAAAGCAGACGGGAGGTCATTGCTCCATACAGTATCTTGGGCAGGGCAACCTTCTAAATGTTTGACAGGAAGTCTTGCTGTGAATGCAGCTTTGGGGTATTAAGCAGTCCATAAGACTTGCCTATATGCATTTTATGTTTATTAGCTTACAAATGAAACTAAATGTTTTGAAAGCGTGCAAGAATCAGGTTTGACTAAAACCAAGTTTGACTAAAGAAAGACCCTGTCCTTGCACATCTTTGTTTGTGTATTGAGTGCACATTAAAGAAGCACGCGCATATGATATCTGACAGAGAGCCTAGCCCCACCCCACATACCACCATGCTGCTGCTGCAGCAACATCAACAAAAACTCCTCGGCACAAAGTTGAATACAAAGCAGCACCAACAGATGTGGTTCTTGTAATGGTACATTGAATAGCTTGCAGCACTTCTTTTTCAAAGTAAAAGAAATTTTTCTTATTATTTTTTTTCCTCAAGGGTCCTTAAAATCCAATGCATAGGGCAAAAGAGGCGATTTGTGTTTAGTTAAGTGAAAATTCAGCCTCTTTGGTTACCTAAACATCATTCTAAAAATCATGAGGTCATTCCCAAAGCAGAGATGCTATCAAAAGCATTTTAAAATCTTCCCCTAAATAGAAAAATCAAATACTCCTGAGACACCTTCCCAATTTATCATGTATGCTGCTAAAGCTAAAAAGCAATGTAATACCATGACCTATTGGTTCTCTAAAACGAAGCACAATAACGAAGAAAAGAAGCATATCCTCTTCAAATAAACCTGCAATCAAGGACACTACAAATATGCTGTGACAAACATTGGCTAAGGGAGTACAGGGCTTTGCCTTCCACTTTCAGAGGGCTGGGGTACCTGTATTCACAGCATTACTTCCTTAAGGCTTCACAGAACTTGAGCATTGACAGCCACCTGGCATTCATAGCAGCTATCACTTTCTTTTCACATCTGTGAACACCAAAGCTCAGTTCAGTTCAGGGGAGCTGTTCAAGGTTGAACAGCTAAAGTGGTTGGGCTGGTCTGCAGCCTAGAGCAGCACAGTCCAGTGCTCCATGAACTCGCCTGAACTTTTAGTTTCCTCTGGCCACCTATCTCATCACATGCACCGACTTAACCTGGAAGTGTGCTCTTTTAATTTCTGACTAAAGGCAGTGGGTGGCTATTAGAGCAGCAGTTCTCAACCTGTGGGTCGTGACCCCTTTAGGGGCCTAACAACCCTTTCACAGGGGTCACATATCAGATATTTACAATTCATGACAGCAGCAAAATGAACAGTTATGAAGTAGCAATGAAATTATTTTATGGTTGGAATGTCACCACAACATAAGAAACTATATTAAAGGGTCACAGAATTAGGAAGGTTGAGAACAACTGTGTTACAGGGTCTCAATGGATTGTATATAAATGTGGAAAACTAATGGTTAGAAATGAAAATCATGGACATTACAACAGAGAGACAAGAGCTCCAAAAAGTTTACATGTTTTCAAGGAGATTATGTGAAATAACCTAAGACAGGGTTGAATATAGTATCTAGCAGGCATTTAGCCAATTATTTGTTATTCTCTTTGTGGTCATTCAGTGACATTGTTTATATATCCTGCAGAAAGTAGAGTACAGAGTTTGTGTCAACTAGTTTTTAAAACTTATTTCATGAGAAAGTATGGAGGAAAAGACATATAAAACCTATTATTCAGTTGGTGATATGTTAGTTTTCCTATGCTAAATGAGGCTGATATGCTATATTACCCCAAAGTCTATATTACCCTAAAGAAATATGCTATATTACCCTAAAGAAAGAGTATGCTGGGTACTGGAAGTTGAAGGACATCTTGCAGAAAGCCAAATCAAATGGACAGCATGTATACATCATGCCGATCCTAATAAAGCAGGGTACAGTTCTGAAGACAAGGGCTGGCCAGAGGCACAAATCAACGCCTCAGTAAGTGTATGGGCAAGGATTAAAAATATCATTTGATCCTAATGAATGATAGAGAGCTTTAAATGTATGCCTTCTGCATGCTAAACACCTTGGCTTCATATGAAAATGACTTAAGTCACTCTTAAATGACTTAATCTCTGAATACAGCTCTGCTTTTAGTATTACTTTTCTTGAGAATTCTCTGTTCTTTGTTAGCATTTTACCCCTTCATTCATAGATGATAAAACAGCATAGTAGAATGATAAATTATTTTCTATAGTTTGGTAGCTAGTTGGAGCGAGCCAAAGCAACTTTTCAGATATAACTTTATTTCAACATTTAGGATGAATCTACTTGCAGGGCTACAGAACAATTACTGTGTTTGGTAATTGAAATGTTTGGTCGATAGAAGGCATAACTCCTTACATGGGAGGAATTCATGTTTCTGCAAAGAGGCGGTGATATCCCCAGTCACTCATTCATTCCTATGTACCTGGTGTATACAGGATACTAAGAGCATTCGTCTCTGATCTCTAGGGCTTCCATATTCTACTAAGAAAGACAAATGTATAGGTAGGAAACTATAAAGCCATGCCATAGATCTTCAAGGGAGGCAGGTTTATCATTTATTATTAAATGATAAGCAGAAGTAAAATTCTAAAGGTAGGGGTTGGGGAGCAAACCTATATTCTACTTTATTCTGAATTTATGACTGATGGCCCACATTGGGAAGCTTTCAGGGCAGGAAAGTACAAAAATACTGCATTTTCTCTCCTGGTTACCTTGGTTTTGCATTGCTCCATGAATTCCAGATTGGAGAGTAGGTTTTCTGACCTAGGAGGTGCCATGTTTCTTGATGCTTCACTCTTTCTCCTTGGTAAGAAGTGGTTTAGACAGGGGGACTTCTCTATGAAGATGGATGCTAAAATATAAAACTATTTTTAAGGAATAAATATTGTCTAATGATTGCCATGTAAATAAAGACAAATTTACACAAAAGCATATCTTACTTATTTGTTTAGTCAAAGTGACCAAAGTATATTTCTTAACATATTCATTCATGATATACCAATTTTGCTCTAGGTAGGTATTTAGTCCAAGAAACGTTGGATCAATTGCATATATGAAATTTTTAAAATGTGTGTGCATGAGCTTGAGCATGCCTGCATGCTCATGGATCTGGGTGCTTATATGTGTGGAGGCCAGAGGATCTGTGGCATTCAAGAACACCATCTGTTTCCTTTGAGACTGGGTCTCTCATTGGCCAAAAGCTCATCATTTAGGATGAACTAGTTGTCCAGTGAACATCAAACCTCTTGTCTCTGTCTTCCAAGCACTGAAATTGCAGACATGTGCCACTAGGTCTTGTTTTTCATGTGGGTTCTGGAGAATGAATTTAGGTCCTTGTGCTTGCAAGGCAAACGACTTTATTGATTGAGCCATCTTTGAGCCTCCATGTTCTTTTCTAAGTTGGGTTAAAAGAGATCTTATCTGAAACATGTCTCCTAAAGTATTACTGTCTGGACTGGGTTTGCTCAGCATGTCATACCTAGAGCAGAAACACACTTATTTTATTTACTGCTGTGTCTGCAGAGTCAGTACAGTGTTTTCTGGGTAAATGGCAAAGCTGTACCATCTGCTATGTTCAAAAAATATTTGCTGAATGAAGGAATGAATGAGTGAATGAATGAAAGTGTCATAGTGTTTGAGGAATTCATGGACAGCCAAGTTAGAAAAGCCTATTATATTTGGAAATTTTTCATATATTAATCAGGAATATGATTTTGATTTCTGGTAAGCATCCTCTCATGAAAAAGTTATAATGGACTTTCTCCCTAAAATAAAAACATCATTTGACAGGTCTACCTCATATAAAAACAGTGTGCTGGTGTTCTTCCCAGCAGGCTTATGTCCCTTTACTTTCCATTTCTCAATAAAGAAGTCACAGTGTGATTTCCTTATGGCTAGCCATCAGACCAACGGCTACTAGCTGCAGGAAAATTTAAGAAATTGCTGTTTTGCATTTCCCAGTCAGCATTCTCTGAAACTGTGAAAAAGAGAAACATAAATAAAAGAGAACTCCATGGAAAGTCCAGTCATGCTTGCCAGTCTCTAAAGCTCAACTGAAAGCATTCTTAAAGGAGGCAGGACTGCAGGGCTGAACTCTGGCCTCAGGGGGGCATCCGAGAGGCTTTCATTTGCTCCCATGCTGCCCAGTATAGGGCAGAAACCACTGATTCAAGCCTGCAGCCATCTTCTAAGTTCAGAAATCTGGAACTGGCATCATAGGAATAAAAGAAGTGAAGGGGAAGCTGAACCCAGTCACTTTGTAGAACTTGTCACTTTGGAAGAAAATCACCTTGCTCTTGATGTACAAAAATGGCCCCGCCACCTTAGAAGACAAGAAGTGAGTCAGCAATAATACAGAGCGTCCATCTTGGGATCATCAGGCCAACAGAACAACAGCAAAAGGACTAGATACTTTTTTTTTTTTTTTTTTTTGGCTCACACAGCAAGCTGTGAACTTAGCAGAGAGATCATTTAGCATCAGCCCCAAGCAAGGCATGGAAAATCACTCTGTCTAGACTGACTGAAAAAGCAGGATTTTCCCCTATCTCTTTTGAGGATACAGATTTATTTAAAACAACAGGTTAATTGTTGTTAACGTTACTGCTTGTGAATCAGCAATAAGCAAATAAGCAAACATACAGTTAAGATCTCTTCTTGCCATATAACACTTTCCTTGGAGGGAACAACTGAAATCTGCACTTAGTTCCAAAGACAACAGCAGTCTTTTCCGGAGTATGTGAATTTCTGTGCATGTGATGGGGACCTCGCAAATGGCACACAAGTGCCCAACTGCTGAGCCCCACCCTCAGGCCTGCGTGATCGAGTTTTGCATTGGATGTCAGTGTCACATGTTTCAGGTCATACAGAGATACTACTTTTTAAGTACTTAGTTCAGAGATTCTACAGAAGTATCCCTTCTCTCTTCTAAGTGGCAAGTGGAATGTAGAAGTTAGAAAATAATAGTCAATAAACTGCTTTAAGTAATACACAGGCAATGAGAAAAGTGGAATCTGGAAAGGAAAATTTAAAACCAATTTATTTTAAAATGTTTGGGAAGGCTGTTGGAATAGTTTGTACTATATGACTATAAATCTGATCAAGGAGGGCAGACACTCAAGCACTGATGATGTAGAATAGCTTTGAGGCAAAAGGCAGGATTTCTTGTCTGACCAGAAAGACAACGACAATTTTTTTTTTTTCTGGGTGGTGGAGGATAAAAAAAGATGAAGAAAGAGATATGATACCAGGAACACATAAATCCTATTATCTGTGATGGCAGGTTGGTAGCCAAAGCATTGTTGAAACAATGGGATCTGAAAGTCTTTCTTCTGAGACCCACTCACTTTGCTGGGGGATTTCAGCTGCGTCAGAATGGCAGTAATACTGACCAACACTGTCTGCAGATGAGGAGACGGAGTTTTACAGTGTTCCAGTAGGTTACTGAAAGACTGATCCCAAAGCAAGAAAGTATAAGCAGTTGCTTCAGTGAGCAGCAGGGCTCCTAGCTGCCAACCAACATCTTTACCAGGGTGCCTTGCTGCCCAGATGAGGAGGAAAGATTGAAACAAAACGAAAAAACAAAAAACAAAACAAAACAAAAAACAGGTGCAGAGGCCTTCAGTGTAGTTTAGGGATTGGGTGCTTGCTTAGCATGCTCAATTCTCTGGGTGCAATCCCTAGTACTCTGTCTGTCTGTCTGTTCTCTCTATCAATGTCTATTCGCCATGATTCGTTTGACCAGGAGGAAAAATGATGATACAAGAAGTACCACAGTACATTTAGCTAATAATCTGGTCTCTGTAGGCAAACTGACTACATTTATTCCTTTTCTGCTCTCTGATACATCATTTAGCTAATAATCTGGTCTCTGTAGGCAAACTGACTACATTTATTCCTTTTCTGCTCTCTGATACATCATTTAGCTTGTCTGGCTCTACCTCAGCCACTGCATCTGTAAAACTGAAATGACAAGAGCAACTTAGCTATAAAGTCGTTACCAGCACTTGGTGAACAGCAGCAGAGGTAGCTCAGGCCACCTCCCCCGCCCCCACTGAAGTATTTTGGATTAGTCACTGCCTTAGGTACCTCTAGCCTTTTAAATCAAATTCATGACTTACCAAATGCTTAGTATTATATCTGACAAATCTATAGTTCCCATACTTCATTTAAAATCAGAATCCACTTGAACTTTTTCATGGGGAGAAGTACAAAGATTTTGGTGAAGATAAGTATGTAGAAGACACAGATATTGTTGTCATAACAACAATAGCAATTCTGAAGTCTCTTTACTTTCATAAGACTAATTTCTTTGAAGCAGTTTCTCCACTCACTGTGTCCTGCTTCCTTGACACTGTGATTTATCTTTTTTCCTCTTACCTGAAAAAGGCCCCCTGGACCCAACTTGACAACCTCCTCCTAAAGCTTAAATGGCACTGTTCTCTCTGTTCCCCCCTTCCCCCCATTTCAATTACCCCCAATTTCACCTAGGCAGTGAGCTGGGAGGTCATTACCACATTACATTTCTCCTGCCAGTGTTTGGGTAAATAGCAAAAGAGGGAGAGCATATTGTGTTTCATAGTCAGAAGGGAATTAACAAAATCTATGCTTATAGCTACCATTTCTTCCTCTGTGGTGATGATGCTGTTGGCTATTTTGGTTTAGTATTTCTGTCAGTATTTGGAATTTGCAAGTTCTATCATGAGAGTGGTAACTACGAGGTTAAAAAGGAAATATGAGTAGTTTAGACTTCAGCCTAGCTCTGGGATGTAGGGAACCAGCAGGAATCGGCCAGTTTAGCTGGAAAAGAAATGTATTTGGTCATCCACCTCAGCTCTTCGCAGCTTCATAAAATGTTGCCACAGCCCCTGGCCCCCGGTTTTGGGCAATGCCTCTATTTGTTATGCAGCATGAAACACATTGTGAAGAACTGACCCCTCCCTTTGCCAATGCAGTATTCTCGGGGGGGGGGGGGAGGAGAGTTCTACACCATGTTTATTATTCAAATGTGCATTCTAGGGCCCCTGATCACCCATTTTCTGACCTGCTTTTTAATGTCTCTAGCATGTGCTCATCTCAAATAATTTGTTCCAGTTAAAGATGGGAAACTGAAACTACAATTCGTGTATGGGTATACATATCCTGGAGAGTACCGGTAAATGATGTTTAAATGCAGATTTTTTTTTTTTTAAGTGAATCACCCTTGATGATTCTAACATGTTTCCTTTTACTACTGGGGATTAAGCCATTCTGCCAATTTCTGGATGTTAGCCAGAACTGGTTGCTTTCTTAGTTATATCAATTTCTGCTCAGAAATCAACTTCAGAGCATAATATCTAATCCTAAACTTGTCATTCAAAGCCTTGCATAGGGGGTTCTAATTCTGTTCTGGAAAATTCTTCCACACAAGCTTTCAACAACCTCCAAAACGGACAGGCATTTGCAGGGTTCCTTGAACAAAGATAGCTTGGCTTATGTAACTTGAAGTTGTTTACTTAGCAGGCCGTTCTAATTTCTTTCCAACCTTCCCAAGCCAGCTCAGGTCCTATAACTTCCATTTTGTCCTCCTTGGAAACTCTACTCCTTACTATTGGTCACACTTACTTAGAAATGAATTACTTACACTCATAATTTTTTCCTGCTGTTTTAGTGCTTTTTTCATTCTGGATTTATATGATAAGTTTTATTATTATTTCTGTCAAGATTATTAAATGCTAGACTTACTGAGGTCAAAAGCCATAGAACTATAAAATTTTAGATTCCCTATTGGGTTCATTTATGGATCTGGTGCTTTCTGGTTGATCAATATTTTCCTATTACGTTGGTGTCTGCTGGCAAGGGATGACATTGCAAAATGTATTCAGTGCTGAGGCCAAACGTATACATTTTCCTATCTTTCTAGCACTGTAAATCAAAATGATAATGTAAGGAGCATTGTTTATTGATAATGCATCATTTAAAACTCATAAATTTCTTCTGTTTCCTCCTTCAATCTTTTGATTAAATTGTTTTCATTCCTACAATGGTCAAAGCGAACACATTCTCCTGAGGGCCAAATGCTATGCAGTAGCTAGGTGTTACTGGAAGAAAAAAATCAATTGTTCAGCTGATAACCTTTACCATGGGGTTAACTTCAGACTTTAGGAATATCAACTGACAAATTAAGGGTCAGCTTTCCTTGGAGCTGTGAATGTTTTATAAAGTAAAAGTAAGTTCCTCAATTATTGGAAGATTTTTACCATGAATAATTTATAGAAATTGTGAATTATTTTGTGCTAGGAATGCCAAAGTGCGGAAAGCAATAATAAACAAACAGGCACCATCACAGACTCTACATGAATGTTTCCTGGATGGTCCTTACACCTTACTGATCTTTTATCATATGGTCCTGGATTTTCAAAATTCAAACTTAAAATGAAGAAAAAAAGAGTTATTATTTTTCCCACTGAAGATTGTCAGTGACATAAATGTTAAATCCATGTCCCAGATACATTTTCCTTTATTTTCTCAGCAAATTGTTCTATATTTAGCTATATAATTGTTCATGTTGTCTCTTTCTCCCAGCTATTCACCCTTTGCCAGCTTCACTGCAGTCCTGTAGTCCTTTCCTTCATCTTCCACTATCAAACCCAGCAGCAATTACTAACATTCAAGCACATGATTCAGATGCCATTAGGCTTTCATTTGACGCAACTCTGCAGAACGGTCTGGATGTGCACTATCATGTTAAAGCATTTACATAGAATCCTGCCCAGATTTTCTCCCTGAGCTTCTATCAATGAAACATAGTTGTTCATTATATCTTAAAATTTTAGTTTTTTTAAAAAAACTCCCTCGCAGCTACATAATCTTGAATAAATTTCTACTGAAGCAATTATCATCTACACACAATAATATAGCAGCAAATATACATACATGGAAACACACAGCTTTTCATGAAAAGAAAGACAATCCACAAGTAAATAGCTGGGGATAAAATAACTCTTTTTCATAGACTGGTCATTTTAGTATCTTTAGTAGACATGTGATTGGAGTTACGACTAAATAAATACAATTCACGATATTTAAAAAGGTTCAGGCTAGCATTTTCTTAATGTATTATATACGGCTTTACATATAAAGCTGTTACTCTTGTTTACCAACTGCTGAAAGCATATCATTTAGTCATAATATTTTCATGACAATTATAAAAATCTTTTAAAAATCCAGATATTTATTCTTGTGATGATTTTTGTCTCCAAGTCTCAGAGAAGAAAATAGTTATCATGACCTCAGCAAAATCCTGCAGTGCTGGAATAGAAATTGCAGTGAATCTTGGGATCAGATTCCTGCTTTAGCACCGCGGTTCTTCCACCTGCATAACACTGAAGGACATGTTTAGGATCTCCCAAGGATGACCATTCTTAATGTCAAAATCCAAAGCAACCAAGCTGCCATAACCGGTGTTTATAGGACATACACTAACTCCAAAATCATGGCCAAAGAGATTGATATTTCTTTTTGGCTGTGTATGCATGTTTCTACCTAGCTTTAAGGATAAATGGAGAAGGAAGAGGGGTTCCTTCCTAAAATTGATTCTACCTAGTTCGGATAACCCTCATTTTAAAAATCAAAACCATTACGGAGGGAACTCCTATAAATAGATAGAACTAGCATCTTCATATGTGCTCATTCAAGCCCACCTAAAATCAACAGATATATTGACCTCGTGTTAAAAACAAAAAAATTACAGTTTTCATGTTGTAATGGAGGATAAGTGACTGCTCTTAAAAGTGTGTTTATTTTCCGTCTAAAGCAAGGCACAGGGAGAAATACAGAAGGCTTCTACAATTAGTCATTATTTCTTGAAGCTACGTGGGAGGTGAGGAGAGGAGCAGGCAATTGTCTGTAAATAAATCCCTGTTGACAGGATTTATTCTTCTATCTTTCTTTTTGTCTACTATGCCACCTCTGTTAAGAGTTTCCGTAGGACTCCGGTCTCAGAAAATTTGGCCTCCAGCCCTGCCCAGGCATCTCTGCCGCAGGTAATGCGGCGCTGCAGCCGGATCGCTGTCCGCGGTGCTGAAAGGTCAGGGCGCCGACGCGGGCTCCTGTCCAGGGTGCTGAGCTCCGGCCCCCGCAGTCCCCCAGCTGAACCCACCGGGCCAGCCCTCCGCAGAGCTCTCCCTCACAACAGAACCCGCCCGCCTGTAGCTGACGTGGGACAGGCGGCATAAATCAAGTCTGCGGGGCATGGAGGCTGCTGTCACTGCCGCAGCTCGGTTTTCCCAGGGCGAGAACTGCCCCTTCTCCTTTCACCTCCCCAGCGCCCACACCCTGCCTTCTTATCTCCCGTGGGTAGCAGTGCCCTAAAGACAACAGTCATAGTCATAGGGTTGGAACAAACGACAAAAACGTCTTTTGATTTTGAAATTTAGTCTACAGAAAGGGAAAAAAGCCACAACCCTAATAACCTAAACATATCCCAAAACTGCATCGCAAGATGGAAGAGGGTCCCACTGCTGCTTCAAAAGAGTAAGTTATTATTCTGCACATATCCTCGCTGTTTCTTCCACCGCTCCATCTACAGTGTCCCCATTCACTCCTTCTCCAAACGGCTCGCCTAGAAAATACTTTTATGTAGCCCCAGGCGAGAGTCTAGGCAGACGTGCACACAGGGAATACCGCACCCCAAGAGCACCAACGTTTGTGTTTGCCGGGGCTCACTTGGTCTGCCAGCTGCGGTCCCTCCTGTGTATGGAGCCTTTCAAGGCCAGGACCTCGATCTGGGAGGGGGGGTCTTTACCTTGGCTTCTCCAGAGGATGCTGTCCGCTGATCCCTGCAGGTTGCAAGAGTGGAGGAGCCGCCAGGCAGGGAGGGAAGGAAAGACAGCTTCTGACCTCCCCGAGGTTTCGTCTTCAATGCAACGTGAGCTCTGCCCTCATCAAAGATGGCCGTTCCTTTGACGTCAGCAGCTTTTAATAGCCCGCTCCTCGAGGGGCGGGAGGAAGTGTGTTGGGGAGGGCGAAGGGAGGAAGGTGGCTGGGGACTGTAGGGGAGGAGCCGGGCCGTGCGGAGCGCTTGACTCAGCCCCCACCCCCAGCGCTTTGCAGCAACCTTTTTTATTTCAATCTTTTATAAACAACCAAATGGAACGATTTTTTTTTGTCTCCATTTTAGCACCATCTTGGGAAAACACATATCTCTTGCGACTGTTTTCCTGATGGCTTATGCCTTTGCTTATGTGTGTATGCTTAAGTGAATATGTGTATTTTCGTGTGTGGTGTGTAAATATATACAATCATAATGTAAATACACACATATTACATGTAAAACGTTCCCTTGCTGACTTGTCTTTGGCTGAGTCACAGGGAGGAAGGCAAAGGAGTAGAGGGTTTGGTGATGTAAGTGGTTGGGATAGATTTCTGTTGCGATCTATTTTCTTCAGAGAGGAGGGTCGGTCCACAGAGGCATTCCGCTCTGCCGTCACCAGCTCCTCATGTGGCCAGGTTACTGGGGTTGCTATTTTTATGAGTGATTATTGTATTAAAGTAGCATTGCAGGCTTGGAGTTCTCAATCGAGGGCAGTTAGGAAAAAGCTCACACTTTCTTTTAAAGTACGTCAGAGCAATTATCGCCTAGATAGCACTTGAGTTGGGAGAAAGGAGAAGGACGCTTGGGTATGCAGGGCTCAGGGCTTTGACTTAGGAGTTGTTTGCCCAGGGCTAATAGCTGACGCTGTTTCCGGTTGAATTTGCAGTCGGGGCCTATGGTGGTGTTCGGGTTTCTTAGAACATCTCCAGAGGACGGTGCATGCCTGTCCAAATATCCGGAGGCAAGCTGGCTAGGACCAGACAGAATTCGGGAGGGTCACTCAGTACGGGAGCCCGGCTTGCAGTAGTCAACCCTCGGAAGCCCAGGGCCGGGTATGAGCAAGAATGTCTACTTCTGCTGGTCAGATAAAAGATTAGAAGTAAACACCACACAGCATAATCCTGTATTTGCATGCTGTGCGTCAGGAGCTGTCAGGAGCCGTGGAGGGCGGGCGGCGGTATGCAAATAGTTCAGTGGTGCAGCCTCTGGATGATTCACAGGTGTTGGGGAGGGTGTCGGGGTTCTAGGCAGGGAGGGAGAGCTGGGGAGCGCGTGGGAGGTGGGGCACCTCGTCTGAGGAACTGTTTGTACTTTTCCGCGGAGGATGCGATTAGAAGTCGTGCCTTGCAATCTTAAAACTTGATGGCCTCTTGGGCGTTGGAAAATCCTTTTCTTTTAGGGGGAAAAAACAAAACGTTTAAAACTGGATCTGAAAAACAATGCACAACGACCCGCTCTCAAACACACACACACACACACACACACACACACACACACACACACACACACACACACACCATAGCTCGCTGGCTTTAAAGGCAAGTTTAAGTAATAAAGCTTTTAATTGTAGGCGATTGCGGGTTTAGAAGTCTGGGAGCCCAGGGAGGAGGGGGAAGACGTGTAAATGGATTGCGCGGAGGAGAGCATAACTCGCTTTTTCTTAAAGATACTCAGATCCAAAGGATATTTTGAAATCTTAATGTTTGCGATGATGATGGCATTTGGATTCTTATTAAAGGCAGATTCCTGAAATATTACTGCTGCAACTTGCTTAATAAATTATTCATTCAACATTTGAAATTTCTATATAATAGAGAAAAAACTGTGCGTGGTCCTCACTCAGTTGCCTTTTTAGCTCTTATTTTCATTATAAAGCTAGCAGGAATACGTTTAAGAGTGTAATCTTTTTCGGTTAGGATATGACTTGAAAAAAGGCAGCATGTAGGGTTGGCAGAGATAAACAAACTATCCTACAAAAAAGGAGAAAGAAACTATGTATATGGCCCTCTGACTAGAAATCATTCAGGCAGAAAATTTGTGAAAGTGTGGAGGTGGGGGAATTTTCCGAATTAAAAAAAAAAATGTGCGTCATTGATGGAGCCTCACTCTGCAGGCAAAAATGATGTGGCAGTTACGGAGAGAACTGCCTCGTGTTCTGAATTTTCAGCTGAAAATTCACTCCCACTGACAACTTCAGAAGGTACAGATCGGAGGGAAGAGTCAGACTGACGCATGTCGTCACAGAAAATGCCACCTGCTCTGAAGAAGGAGGTGACCCAACGTTCTGTTCGTATCTGTATCTTCAGAAAACGATGCTGTATGAAGGTTTCTTCATGCTTGGGAAGCACGAAGGTCTAGTCTGAGAGACCCCAGAAGAATAAAGGCTTCCTGTGTGTGACAAGATAATCCTTAATGTATTTGCATATCATAATGAGTTTCCCCAAGGGTGTTTCCAATGTTTCATTAAAATAAAGCAAAACAAACAAAAGCTCCTACGGTGGTATTTGACAGTTGAGGGCCATTAGTTTATGTTACTCCGGGTTCCTAAGGATCTGACTCATAAAGAGAAGCAAGGTCAAGAGGCTTTTGTTCCGAAATGATTTAGCTGCTTCTGAGTTCCCTCCATAAAGAACCAGTATGCATAGTAGCTGATGCTGAGGAACTCACTTCTATAATAGGTTGATATTTGTACTATGCTAATGCAATCTCTGAAAGCATGGTATACCATGCCCCAGAGCATTCTCATTTACAGTGGTTAAGCTTGGAATACTAAGTAAAGTTCAAGATTCATAGCCAAGTGGGAGGCTCAGGTGGAGGCTTCACTGTGAGTTCAAGGCCAGCCTGGGATATACAGTAAGTTTGATGTTAGCCTGGGCTTTATAGGAAGACCTTGATCAAAAGCTATAAAATGTAAATGAATGAATGAATGAATGAATGAATGAATAAAAATACAGAAAACAAAAAAACTCTAACGATCTACAGTTGGCTTGACACTATTTCGTAAAAATGTTTTATGATTCTTTTGGTTGTTTGACAATGTCATGCATGTATATGTTGAATTTTGATTATTCTCTCTTCCACGTGCTCTCTTATATTTCCCCCATCATCTTTATAATCCCTTCTTCTCCTATAGCCCCACCACTGTCTTTCCTATGTTCACAACTATGGGTTTTGTTTTGTGGCACATTTAGTTTCACTGGGGGCTGTCTATGTTACAATGTTCAATGGAGCCTGATCATCAGTGAATACACAGCTGAAGGCAATGAACTCTCCATTCCCTGAAGCTGGTGGTAGCAAACAGTTAAGAGGTGAATGATAGGGATCCAGAGTCCCTTCTTTGTCCATACCTGACAGTTGACAGGCTCATCCTTTTGCAGACCTAGTGCATGCATCAATAGCTGTTATGAGTTCGTGCTGGCTGGTTCTTACCAAGTAGATGACATTTTACAGCTCTTCTCCCCACCTTCTGACTTTTCTAGTCCTTCCCCACTTCCCCTGTGTTCCCTGAGCCTCAGAGGGAATGATATAGATGTCTTGTTTAGAGCTGAGCACTTATTCATCTGCCACTTAGTGTCATAGTAGTAATGAGTTTCTCCATTCCCCACCACTTAGTAGGAGAGGCTTTCCTGATCAAGGCTGCCATTGGTGTTTGTCTTAACATATCTACAAGGCAGTATGATACTATCTATGTCAGTTTTGCAAAATATTGTATGAATTTTCCAAAGTTGGCTCTTGAAGTGGCTTGAAAATACTCTCGTCAACGACCGCCTTTGGGACATACCTGGCACCTTCTAATAATTTGTCAAAACCTTGGAAGGATGCAAGGCTTGGGCAAAAGAGCACATATTTAATAGATGAGCTGTCTTGCTTCTTTGGTTTGCTTTCCACACAACTTGTTTACCCTATTCTCTTTGTAAGTTCTTGTAGCTGCCCCCCCCCAATCCAGTCCTCCCACACAGTTGTTCTTGGAAACATGAAATGCTCTAGGTCTAAATTCCAAAGCTACTTTTGCCCCACAAGCTTTCTGAAATAGGGACATATCTTGTGGGAGATACAGGAACATCAGTTGTTTCTGGTTTACTATGTCAAGAAAAAATTAAGATTATACACCTATGATTTTCAGCAATACTTTGTTCTTTAGTAAGCATTGTGTAATGGAAGAAGATTGCCCAAACTAGTGTCTGGATGCTTTCCCGTTCCTGTTCTTTAATGCATCAAAATTATAGACTTTTAAAATGGGTTTCACTATATTACATTCATTTATAATTACATTTCAATCACTCCCCCTTTCCACTATGTTCTCCCATGATTCTCTCCTGCCAACCCAACTGCTTCATTTTCAACCGAATTAGTTTCTCTTTCTGTTTTCCTACTACATGTGTTCTATTACTGTCTGTGTTACCTGCCCTATGTCCCTTAAGATTTTTTCCTCTCTTCTCATGATTCCCTTTCTAGATTCCTCTTACTTCTTTCCTTCCTTCCTTCCTCCTTCCTTCTTTCCTTCCTTTCTTCTCCCCCCCCCACTTTTAAATTAAGGTTCCATAAATGAGAAAAATCTTGTAGTATTAATCTTTCCATAAGTTACAGACTCTTTTATACATGAATATATTCTAAAGCATCTCCAATGTTGAACAAGCCTGTAACCAGGTAGAGAGGAAGAGCTTTGAAACAATGAAGGATGGCGGGAAGGAGAAATGATAGCCAATTTAAAGAGTAATTGGAAAAAAAAAACATCATAGTCACCCTTTGTGAAGTGTTTCAAAGATCGTATTACGTTTGTAGCCTCTCTGTACCTCAGTTATTTCATGTGCACTAGTCTCAAAGGAATGATATGGCATGTAGAATTATGTCTGGTTTTGTGAAATACTAGAAATCTATCATTTTGATGGGAGATCATTTCTCTAGGCAATGAAATGAAACTCTGCTTTAACATAGAAGTTGACTCTTCTTTAGATATCAGCTACATATGTATCACTTATTTGCTCCAGGCCTAGGCTTACTCATCTATATTAGTTCATCCAATCAGTCAAAATCTAATACTTGTCATTGTGTGTGATACTGGAATAAGCTGAGTCTGGGTTAAAATAAAGGGGACAGTTGAGAGTTAGATAGATTAAATAACCTGGCTAATAAGTGCACAGCTGGAATTTGAACTCCAGGATCCAAGTTCACAATCACTGTGTATGGGTGCATACTCTTCCTGTTCCACTAAACTCATTTCCCTCCCAGCAGCTGATTTCTCTACATCAATATATTTGAGTATGCCTTTTCTCATTAGTTGCATCAGAGGACATGAGTTTATGAAGCATTGTTTGATTGGATGAATAACAAGTTTGGTTAGGGCACTTACAAGGAAAGGACTATTTATGTCAAGTAAATAGAAGAAATATTCAAAGGAGGGGGGTCCAAACTGAGGTAAAACAAAAAGAAGGAAATTATGGGAATATCAGAAAGAAGAGCCTTTCTCAGAGTCTGATTGAAACCTTTTGTCAGCCTAGAATCAAGAACTCCAACACAATTAATAACATTTGCTTAAAGCAGTCTTGTTTCCTAGCTACAGACCTACAGTTTTCTAGGAATCTTACCAAAAGCCCAATGTATGGTAAAACACATGTCCTAAACCTCTTGTGTAATCTTACTTGCTTCTTGTTTTATTTGTCTAGAATATAATTTTATCAAAGGCACCTCTGGTTAAGAAAGAGAAATGAGAGGAACAGAAACATTTCTTAGCCACCCTTTGAGCTGTACTGTGAGGGCTGTCCCAGTGGTATGTGTGTACACTGCTGAGACTATTTCAAATCCTCCCTGAGAAGCCACACCTACACCTTTGTATGTATCATTCTTTCCCTAAAAATCTCTCTTCCTCTTAACCACCATGCTTAAAGCCTATATTAAAAATGTCTTTTTAATAAATTGTGACTCTTCTTTGAGAGCCTCACACCCATGCTTTCTGATATGCTTTGTCCTTTCCTGAGTATCTTTTTATTTTAGTAAAGCCCAAGTCTTGTTCATACAGGTTCATCCTGGAGTTCTCTGTGTGGAAGCTAAGCATCTGGCTGCAGTGAGTGGGAGTCCCTAAAAGACTATGGGAACTTCCAGGGTTACTGAGTGCAATGAGTGGACCATGCCTACATCCCAGCTATCACTGACACAAAATATAGTCAAGGAGAGGGTTCTAATATTGATTCTTCCTAGTAAGTTACCTGAACAAGAATGAAAGCAAAAAAAATATTCAAAGCATACTTAAAAAAGTCACCCAGAGACTGTAGCATAACAACATGGACCAGTAGCTTGGAGAGGGGCACATTAATTCTTAAACCAGTACTGATATTGAGTGCTAGGAATCGGTGAGAGCAGATTGGTACAGGTTGAAGTGAATGATTCAGGTTATAGCTGGAAAGGGAATGAGCATATCTTGTACCATTCCACTGGTATTGCAACTAATCTTTGTCTGCCAACAGGCTCTAGCTAAGCAACCCTGGCTCTCAGTTATAGTAGCTTGCATCAACAACCTCTGGGCCATTTCCAGTGTACTTTTCATCTTATTGACTTTGGGTTCATCTAACCTGTACTCCTCCCACCAATTTTCAGAGGTCTCCTTATTGGGTGCCTCTTTTTACTTCATTTTTTTTTTTTGGTCTCTCTATTTCCATAGCAGATGGGCTGAAATGGCAAAATAGTGGTTCCCTGCAGTTTAATCTGGACATTTCCCTGAGTGTCACTCAAGCCCCTGGGAACTCCATATGTTCATAGAACCTGTTTTAAGTTTCCCCCATAAAAGCTTTGTAGACTAAGCCAAAGAGTAAAACAAAAATACATAAACAAATAATAACCCCTCCAAACCAAAACAACAAAAAACCCTCGAAGCCTTCATTTGTACAGTTCTGTTTAAGCCTCAAAGCACTGCCATGCACAGAATCATCATTTTATTCTAATAAAATTTTCTGAGTTATATATAATAGTAACAAATACTTTACCACACACAGCTCTTACACAGTACTGCTGGTTGGTAGTAGAGCAGGAGCGGGTATGTAAAACTTCCCATTATAAACCTTGTATCAGATAATACAGAATATTAATGAGTCTTCCAAAGTTTTGGACTGACCATGTTTCATCAAGAAACTCAATATCCCATTTTTGTATTGAAAAATTCTACTCATGCCCTTGAGTTTAATTATTTTATATATACATATTTATTTTCATGTTCCCAGACTCATTTACCCACATGAGTTTCAGAATAATTTTTCTAACTTCTTACTAAGCATTTTTATGTAAAAGGGATAAAGAGTGTTTCATCCTAAACTGATGGCTATCAACCTACTTCCATTTGAATGGGTAATAGGAACAAACAAACAAACAAAAGCAAAAGAGAAAATAACACATGTTGGCAAGGGTTTGCTGATACCAGAAGCCCTGTATACTGTTGGAGAGAGTGGAAATGGTATAGGCACCATGGAAAGCAATAGTGATTTTTAAAAAGGAGATTTCTGAAAAAAAAAAAAAATTAAAATCAGATCCAGTGATTCCACTTTTGAGTCCATACACACCCAGCCACCCCCACCCCCACACACCAAAATTAATTTCATAAAGAAATTATTGTGTGTCTGTGTGCAGAGCAACATTAACAATAGACAGATCCAACCCATCACCAAACAAATGTAGCCTATAAACACAGTCTGTGTTTTTAAGCTCTAAAAAGTAAAAATGTTGTAACATGTGGACAACAAGCAGGAAGCATGAGGAGATACTAGTAGGTGAATCAAGGCAGTGACATGACTACAAATACTGTATGACCTACCTCCTGGAGGTACCTGGAGGACAGGAACTAGAATGATGTTATCTGGATAGAGAAAGAGAAATGCGGAGTTGTGTTTTAATGTGCATGAAGGTTTTGCTTTGTAAGATGAAAAGATTTCTGGAGAACCCTGCCACTTGGCATATGAGAACGTGGATGGATTCAATGCCAGTTACTTGTACACTAAAATTGGCTTTAGAAATTTATGTTACTTCAATTAAATGACACATAGTAGTTTGGGAACTACTTTTAGAAGTCACAATTTTATTGTGGTAAAGTGGGCCTTGAATGCAGGTCATTAAAAGCTCATTTCCAGGTACAGCTGTGATTTTGATATGTTTGGTGAACTGAAGATAAATGAATGGCAAGAGTCACCTCACTTCCTTCCTTCTGGGACTTTCCATCCACACAATCCATGTTTTCCTTTAAAACTCTAATGATCTAGCCTGGTGTTGTTCTTTTAGTAAGAGTAGATTATCAGAGTAATTATTTTCAAGATCTAGTGACTTCTTACTGTATTCTCAGGGTACTTTTGAACAGAGTAGAAGAAGCTGGACTTCTCACACTTGCCAAGTCCTTAAATTTTGAAAGAGGGGACATTTCTCTCCCTTGTGGAGGCTGGAGATCAATGCTGGGTGTCTTCCTTAGGGCTTGCCTACCTAATACTTCCGAGACAGAGTTTTTCTCTGTACTTGGAACTCACTTTCTGACTCTGCAGTCCTAGCTCTTTGCCACAGACACACAGTACCTTATTTTTATTTGTGAGACAAAACATTGTCTTTAGTTAGACTATTTATTCCCATCCACAGGGTCTCCAGCCAAGTTATTTCTGGTAGAGTTACCATTTCATTTCTTCCTCTTAATCTATATATGCTTGGGCCATAGTCTGTTTGGGCTAGGGATCTGAAAATATGGATTTCTAAGTAAAACTCCATAATAGTCTAGTTTGCTCATTGTGCAAGAAAGGAAACCCAGCAGAGGAAACCTGCTACTTAGCCTTCTAGCTCTAGACAACAGCTTTTCTGCATGCGGTGGCACAGACTTTAGAGTAATTTCAAATGTGTGAACCTGAGTTATCTGGGGGTCCTGAGGAGCTGCTGACTCTGCTTCATCACAGGTATCTATGATGGGGCAGGGGGTTCTGGATTTGGGACAAGCTCATATTTAGTCCAAACTGAAAAGCAAGCTTCTATCTGGAACCCAGAACTCTAGATCCACAGCATGTTAAGAACAAATTATGTTTGTCCCAACCCATGAAAGCTGACCAATAAGGTATTGTCACATTGATTTTGTGGCTGTGAGGGTTTGACCATGCTGTTAAGTATAATTATAATTTAGAAGTTGGAGAATAACTGTGTCTTAAGTGACAAGGAGGACGAACGGGCTGCAGCTGAGCTAAGGACTTTGTGGCATGTTGTGAGAACCAGGGCTATTTTGCTAAGAAGTTATAGAAATTAAAACTATCATATCTTAGGCATAAAGTGAGACATCAGCGTATATAATTAGGAAGTCTAGCTTCAGGCCTCAAACAAACTAGATTGCTTCACTTAGATGGCTCTTCTCTTCGTATTGACTCAGTCAGTGTAGTAAATATGGCTGTAGATGCTTTCTCAGTGCTCTGGTTTACTTGCAATTTCTGCTCAGAGAATACTTCGCATATTCTGACTTAGGGGATGTGGGTGGAATACAAGAGTACACACCTCTGAAATGAACTCCAGGTGATGCTGCTGGTGCTCCCTGCATTGGCGATTGGCTGAAGTATCCACTGAAATTACCGTTAGCTCTGATGAATTCTGCATCTTCATCGCCCCTCCCCCTAAATAGCACAGGGTTTGAAGCATCTCTGTGCCTTTGATAAGCCTTGCTATCAGTCATCTTTTTCAGGTAATGTGGCAGTGGGAGGCAGCGTTCCTACTAAAATCATCTCAGTACATTAGGACTGTAGGAGTTAAAGGCATTGGACCAAAGAAATTTCCTTGCATTGGGATCTAGGAAATCATACATCTGTCTCACAAGCAGCATTCTACTAATAAAGCAGGCGCAGATGACTTCACTTCCTGCTGTTCACTCATTGCTCTTTGGTCATAGATCAAAGAGCGTTGTCAAAGCAAGGCTAAATTCAGTTGCTTGAGTGGGCTCTGCTGAAGCCAATACACACCAGAAGAACAGTGCATTTGTCCTACACATGGGTTGCTGAGTCAGGCCAACCGTGGCTTGTGATCTATTGAGTTCCAAGCTGATTGGCAGCATGCATTATTACCAAAGGAATTATATAAACTGAAGATTTGGGGAAGGGGAAGGATGATTTAAAAACCATCTAAGCCTCAGTTTCTTTTGCAAAATGGGGCTAATGTCACAGGGAAGTCCTATGGATGTTAACCATGATAAAGGAGGGAAAGCTTGGCTCAGAACTTCAAGAATTGGCAGAATCAGAGCTCAGGCTTGGCAGCATACAACTCATTTTAAGATGCCTTAGGGAGAAAAACATGGGTACCATGGAGAAAAGATGGTATGAGAAAGGCAGAAAGGAAAGAAACATGTAAGGATCCCCTCTTATATCAAGCCCTTTTGTAGGTGCTTTCATTGTTTTATAGCATCCTGTCCATCCCATTCTGTCTACCAACTTAGGCACTCAACTTTACCATTCTCTCATTGTAGATGCAGAAAGTATGACTCAGACAAGGGATGTGACTTTGTCAAGTCATCTGAAACTGGGTTAAAAAATAACATAAAAACATAAATGTAGTTATTCAGTCTCATTTCCTTGCTCTTCCCATTAGTAACCTCCAAGCTAAATTTTATTCACATTGTATTTTGTGAAAAATACTTTGCTTAAAAATTTCAATATACACATGGCATATACTCACTTATAAGTGGATATTAGAATATAATATAGAATAAACATACTAAAATCTGTACTCTTAAAGATGCTAAGCAAGAAGGAGGACCCTAGATAAGATGCAAAGGGACATCAGAAGAGGGAGAAAACAGGGAACAGGACAGGAGCCTACCACAGAGGGCCTCTGAAAGACTCTACCCAGCAGCGTATCAAAGCAGATGCTGAGGCTCTTAGCCAAACTTTGGGCAGGGTGCAGTGAATTCTATGAAAGAAGGGGAAGATAGATAGACCTGGAGGGGACAGGAGCTCTACAAGGAGAGCAACAGAATCAAGAAATCTGGGCCCAGAGGTCTTTTCTGAGACTGATACTCCAACCAAGGACCATTCATGGAGGTAACCTAAAACCCCTGCACAAATGTAGCCCATGGCAGCTCAGTATCCAAGTGGGTTCTCTAGTAAGGGGAACAGGGTCTGTCTCTGATATGAACTCAGTGTCTGGCTCTTTGATCATCTCCCCCTGAGGGTGGAGCAGCCTTGCCAGGCCACAAAGGAAGACAATGCAGCCAGTCCTGATGAGACCTGATAGGCTAGGGTCAGATGGAAGGGGAGGAGGACCTCCCTATCAGTGGACTTGGAAATAGGCGTGGGAGGAGATGAGGGAGAGAGGGTGGGTTTGGGAGGGAATGAGGAAAGGCTCTACAGCTGGGATATAAACTGTAATTAATGTAAAACATAAAATATTTAAAAAATTTAAAAATTTTCAATACATAGTAGGAAAACAGGTATTTCCACCCAACTTTTCAATAGACATTTTTGTCTTTCCTTTTTGACTTAAGTTTGCGGGTTTTTTTTTCTTTCTAAAACCAATCCATCTTCCTAAGTCTGTCTCTCTCTCTGTCTCTTTCTCTCCTTTCTCTGTCTCTCCAGCATAGGCTCCCTTGAATTCTCTGTGGTTAAAATTCAAGCAGAGCACAAGTGACTCAGCAAACTGAGGTTAATCTCAGAAGTTTATTTGTTCTTTCAATTCTTTTTGCAGTATAGCTAGAATGAGGGACATCAATTTTAAGATTCTCATAAGGAAAGCATTTTAGGTATACATAGACTACACACTTGTGCTTTCATTTATTTATTATTCAATGAAGGATGAGAATGCCTGAAACTTATGGCAGGTAGATGTAGCCTGTATGCTGTTTGTGCTAGAATGTGAGTTACAGTTTCCTGGTGTTTTGTTTTGTTTTGTTTTGTTGTCTACAGGAGATCATGCCTAAGACTACCATTGTTGAGTTCAATTCCTCACTTTTCCTGCTTGACCTGAGCTCACAGTCTCTTCTATATATATTTGTGGACATGAGAGTTGACCTGAGCCTATTAGGTTACCTGGATTGGGATGATATATCGGTCAAAAATGGCTCAGTTAGACTGTACTACCAAAGTTCTTCATGTACCACACCCTGCTTGGCTTGATCCTAGACTAACTGGGGTGACAAGTGAATGGAGGAAGGACAGATACACATTCACATTCAGAAAAGCTGGGCTCGGGTGGGCAGTGCTCACTTTGATAGAGTAGCACCTACTATGCAACAACTGGAAAACTCAACATGTAGTTTGTCCAGCGAAGGAGGAGTTAGCTAGTCTCAATATTCTCTCTCTCTCTCTCTCTCTCTCTCTGTAACAGAGGTCTCTGTAAGAGAGTAGTTGCAAGTTGCAGTCACCCTGGACAAGGCAGCTACAGTTGCTAGCTTTCGCACACACTGATCATTAGGAAACATTCTTACAGAGGAAGACTTTGCCACTACCTAAGCCTCACAGAAGAAGGGTTTGCCAGTTCCTATGGGTCTGAGGCAATGGTATCTTTGACATGGTTGTATGCATGTCAACAATACACATTCATTTGCTCAGGGCTTCCTTAGCTCCTAACTTCATGTTCATAATGACAGTTTATCCTTCTTTGGGCTAAATGTAGGCTAAAACAGCCTTTCTTCAGCATACTCTGTAGTGACTTAAGCTTTATCAGATTACAATTTGTGATTCCATGATTGCCAGTGTGGGGGGGAAAGAGTCAAGGGGAAAAAATGTGTCTATCCTGCTATATGCTATTACTCAGTTTGCTTTCATTGCTTTACCTAGTCAGGGTACCCGGCCTAGGTAATAGTCCCACCATAGGCAATATACATCAAGGAAATCTTGATTTAAACCAGGCATTCCCAGAGTCCTGTTTCTCAGGTAATAGTCCATAGTGCCTGTGGCTGCTCACATTCTCACCAGCTTTGAATATGGCTTCTCTCCACCCCATCTTGCCAGCATTTGTAGTTTATTTTCTGAACGGTAGAAACTCTGACTAGGCTGAGAGGAAAACTGTGAGGTCATTTGGTATGATAAGCCTGGTATCCTCACCTTATAAGACACACTCATTGGCTCAAGGAAGTGGCTTGAGATAGCCAGAGGACCCTGTGAGCTCATGAAGAACGTCAGAGTCACAAGCATGCACTCAACCCATAACTTACTTCAAATATCATCATCTCTCATTACTGATAAGGATCAAGACTGGAAGTTTTGTACCTTTTTCACCAAACCACAATCCCAACAAGCCCTTAGTATTATTCCAGGAAGTGACAACTACCATTTTCTCAAGCATTTTAAGCATATGTTTCCGAAAGCCAAAGCTTTCTTCAATGTAGATATCTGGAGTAGACACAGACGTCCACTGTCACTAAGATATAGTAGTTGAGGCTATCTTCAATTCACTCCTTGTTTGTCAGGATCTCTGGTCCTCTTTGAGTCTAGTTTGTGCAAGGAACTATGCTGAGCTCTCAAGGCAATAAGATGAGCTGTGCAAGTTTCTTCATTCCAGTAACTCCCAGTCAACTGTTGTGCACAAATATATACACAATCTACTCATGATAAAACATTGTAATAATGTGATATTCTGGGAACACAGAAAGAAAGAGTAATACAATGAAAATTCAGCATGAGGCCCTGCCAGCATGGTGGCACATGGAATCACAGCTCTTGAGAAACTGAGGCAGGCACATGTTCTCACAACACACATACACACATTACACAAATAATAAGGATAAAAAACAATGTTTTGTGTAATAATAATTATGGGACAAAATTTTGGAGAAATAAAATTCAACTAGAAATGAGCTAGAAGTTTCCAGAGAGATTTTTCCTTCTCTGCCAAGAAGTTAGTGTGAGGAAAGGCCTTTATCTTCTGTCCCTTCTTTCCAGCCTCAGAATTCAGTTAGGTGAGAACATCCCTCCTGGACAACAGCAGCAGTCCAAGAGACACCTTGTACTAGCAGGGCATTGCATTTTCATGCACCTTCTCAGTGCTCCCTCACCTCAAGTACAAGGGAGCTTTTTGAGGGTCAGCAGAAATAATAGTCTATGTGGGGTTTCATTCTTTACTGAACTGCTTTGGCCTTGTAGAAGGAGGGTTTCAAGAATACACAGAAATGTATATTCATGGGTGATATAACATGACTTTTTCACCCTCTGTTGTACATAGATAATTATGAAAACAGACCACACTCAGTGGACTCCATTACTCCATTGATTGAGACTTTGTGAGATTATACATCTTCCGTGGAATGTAGGGCATTTGTAACTTATGCCTGAGATAGCCCTTGGGACAAAGGGGCCAAGAGCACAGGAGCCAGGACCAACTAGTACAAGTACAAGATTATGGCAGCTTGGACTGGGTGAATAAGTTAAAGATGAATAGAGGCAAAGAGTCTCTAAACACATTTCCAAGGTAGTTAATTTAATTTTAATATCAAATGTACATGGAAACGTATGGCTTTAGTAGCTAGGTACTGCTAAATCTCTTATGGCTGTTTTTTTTTTTTTTTATGTCCATGAAATAAGCTGATTTTTTTCTAGGGTTGGCTGTCCAGGGAACAAATGGGTATACCAGCCAAGATACCAATAAGTTGAAACTCCACACTTCCGTTCTTATAAAATAAAAACTTGAGTTTTAAAAAGCATAAATGATTGCTTGAAAATGCTATGCTGGCTTTCTCTCAAATCTATGTATCTCAACTCCTTTGCAAGCTATAGATATCCCAAGGATACTTGCTATTCCCTGCTTCTCAATATAATAACTCTCCAAGAAGCTATGGTGTTTGCTCTAAGATCTTCACTCTTCCACTGTCATAATTGTCATTCTTCTCTAAAGAGGCAATTTCTACTTCTCAAACTTCCTGCCTGGCCCTACTAAGCCATCATTTTAGATAGCTGTACTTTCTAAACTCTTTTCTTAACAAGTATTCTCACTGATTTCTCTGTTGTTGTTTGTTTCATTTTTTGTTTTTGTTTTTTTCTGCTGATCCTTCCCTATAGTCTCTTCAATTGGTTATTTTTTATTTGTAAGAATTTCTTATTTATTTTTAATTATGTGTCTGTGTGTGGGTACGTGCATATATGTGTCCACAGACCCCAAAGGTATCAGATCTTTCTGGAGCTGGAGTTACAACTGGTTGTGAGCCATATAACATGGATTCTGAGAGCAAAACTTGGATATTTTGCAAGAACAATGAAGCATTCTATTGTTCTATTGTAAGAACAATAAACCATCTCTCCATCCAGTCAAGGTGGTAAAAAGACTGGAAAATGATGCTTCTCACTCTCTGCCCAATATGGCATGTGTTATGTCTGTGGCTATTTTTCTGGACTCCTGCCGTTAACAATATAACTAGAAAATGCCTCATCAGAGATGCACTGAGATGAGTCTTATACATCAGTCAGGAGGAAGGTAGCAAGTGTCAACAGTATTTTTTTTGAAGAGAAAGTAGCCTCTTATACAAAGAGTGAGGATCAAATGCTCTGAGGACAGAACAAGCACATCATAATCCTAGCATGATTTAGCACCTAGACATGTATCTTTACAATAATTTTATGTAACAATATTCCCCTCATCTATGTATTTGCAATTATAATTTATGTTTACTCTCCTAGTCTTAACTTCAATGTTCATCTTAGAAGCCTTCTACGGCTGCCTTTCTGACTGAGGAAGCCATCCTTTTCCCTTAACAATTACACTGTTATTTATTACTTCTTTTTTTTTTCTATCAGAAGAACTATTTGGAATAGCCTCATTTACCCTATCTACTCATATGCTCATCTTTGACTCAACTTCTTTGTTATCACAAGGTTAGAATATGTCATTAGTTAATGAAATCTCTGTATAAGGCCAAAATCATCAGTCACTTTGGGGAGAAAATGCAATCTATTGATCTTTTTCTGTCCTCTAATACTATTCAACAGTGATGTAATGCAAGTTATTTATGCAATTTTAAACTCTCCTGCCACAGTACCAAAAAGTTAAAAGAAAAAAACTAATTTTAGAATTGCTCTATTTTACTCAGTTTTTATTATAGAATAAAATAGAATCATATTTTATGTAAGTGAATCTAATGTCCAGACTCATCATTCATGGATTAGATATTAGACCAGATGGTCTTCACAGAATTTTTTAGTTCTTTTTCCATTTATTGACTCCCTATCTACTGGTGGTTCTTGATTTTTTTTCTGTTTCTTTGTGTTTTAATCTTGCCCATCTTTTCTTTGTTCAGCATTTCTCCATTAGATTTTCCAATTTTATCCCTCAAAAACAGAAAAAAAATGGGACTCATTAGCAGTGGGGTATTTTTCTGATTAAGAAAGGATGGCACAGGGCTGAACAAGATTACAAAACTGGCCTTCTGAGCTTTCAACAAATGATAGCTAAGACTGTTGATATCATTATCCAAGTTCTGGTTAATAATGTGCAATGGATACAAATGAAACATACATAAGCAGAGAAAAGACTGGAAGGAAGCAGAAGGCACTTCCAAAATGTAGATATCGACAGACATTAAGTAATTAGGGCCACCATGGCAACTATTCCACCACACTGGTGTTACAGTACCCCTGTGGTTTCTCTGAACCTCACATTCTCCCCTCAAACAATAGACATACTATTTTGTTATGCTCCCCCAAAGATGTGTGGAAGCTCTAAACTCTGGTACTTATAAATATGTCTTAATTTGGAAATAACATCTTTGCATATATGGTCAAGTTAAGATGAGATCATTAGTGTAGGGACCTAATTGTTATTTTACTTATAGAAAGAGAAAATCCCTTATATTAGTACCAGCCAAGAAGAAAAGGTTTCGTGATGATTGAGACAGAGGTTAGTACGAAGTAGGCAGTGTCCCCTGAATGCAAGGATCAACAGTCACCACCAGGATCTAGGGACTTACAAGGAGAATTGCTACAGAGACAGAGGAATCACATCCTTCCAATCTCTTCATCTAAAACTAGAATTGAAGCAATAGCCTACACAGTTATAAGCCACCTAGTCTATAGTGCCTTGTTCCTGAAGCCATAGGAAATAAATGTAGAGCCCAACTTGTCTGATAAAACTTTAGTTAGGAATGAGTGAGAACAGAGACTGTTTGTGGCTTCCAACCCTAAAAATGGTTGTTCTGAGATCATGCTGACCTCACTTCATATTGGGAGGATGTTTTCAAGCAGGGATGAACCACTGAGCTGTGGGAGGATCACAGCTGCCTCAGGGTTCTGGGGTTAGAGGGCTTGGATTTTCCAAAGGAAGAAAATAACATCATCACTTATCTTCCTGACAGCCTCCCTTCAACTTTTGCTCAGACACCCAGGCTCCTGTACCTGCCCACCAATCCCAGAGCTCAGAGCAGAGAACACTGCAGGGCCTGGGATTTTTCCTTTTACTGCAGGAGATGCCCCAAACTCTGCTGCTGGCTTTGCTCCCATGTAACTCGGGCTCTGGGAGCATTCCAGCAATGCAGACTCCAAATACAATTGCCTTTACCTTGTGATTCCATACTATGTCCTCCAGCCAGACTCTCCTTTTATGCAGAGAATGTCTGGGTGTCACTACAGGCAGTAGTAGTGTTTTCTACATCCAGACAGAGATCAAGGAAGTCTGGCACCATGGGAAGTATCACATCTCTAAGCATTTTGGAAGTCAAAGTACCTGGAGGTGTATTTTGGAAGGATGCTTTGAGAATATACCCCTGGGTTGTTTCCCAACTGCTCCTTGTTGCCTCTCACTGCCCTCCCCAATATTGTTCTCTCTCTCTTAAACTAGGGAGGGCTTTATCAGATCTCTGCTTACTAAAGTGGTTCATTAACTTTGAGAACTTTAAATCACACACAAGAGCAGAGAACTTGAGTCAGATGACCTGAGTTTGAAATTGTTATTTAACGCTTGCTGCGTGTCCTTGCACAAGTTCTTTTACAAGTCTGGGCTGGATTATTATCATCTTGTAGAGTAAGTAGCATTGTTCTGAGAATCATCTATTAGAATAGGTCTGAACTTGTTTACCTATGTAAGGGTTTAAAAAGAGAAAGTTCATTCATTAATTCACTCATCCAACTATAGCTCTTTAAGGTCTATTCATAATTAATTCTTTGTTAGAGGTTAGGGTTAAACAGTGGATAATATATTTGAAGAATATACCCTCACAGATTTTACACTATAGACCAGAAAATAGTCATGAAAGTAGCAAACAAATGCATGGACATAATTGTAAGTGCCTTAATTTATCATAATTGCTAAGAAGGGAGGCAACATGATGAGTTAAAGAATAAGTAGGGGAGATCTCTAGATTGGCCTATGGGTAAAGTTGTTGTTATCAAAGTTTGATTCTAATTCTTCATGCCAGGAGGGAAAACCTAGCAGAAAGAATTTTACTTTAATGTTTTTTGCTGTATCTTCCAGTATACTCTGAATTTCCTGTACCCCTGCTTATCTTACTGCTCTAAGGCACTAGTCATTGGATCCTAGTGTGTAAGTCTTCATAAGGATGCTGGGAACTCTCTCTACAGACACTGAATGTTGATTAATTAAAAGGGAGTTTAAGTCAAATAAAGCAAAAAAATATAGAAAATTAGTTTTTATTGATGAAAACTGGATTTTTAGATGTTTAAGCCTTCCTTTATATTTTATGAGCAATGTGTGCATTTTGAATCTAGGATTTCACAAACCAGAGCAGAAATAAATTAACATCTGTTTATGGAAAAGTTTCAAGAGCCAAAGGGGCAGAAAATAGAGACTTTCTAAGAGAGAGAGAGGAGGAGACACAGAAAGTGAATAGGTTAGATATGGTTCTCTCTGGTAATTATAAAACCCTCTGAAACGTGGCATAGGGAACATTGTTGAGCAAGCTTCCTTAGTTGTCTACTTCTTTACTGGTAAGATGAGTATCTCCCAGGAATCCTTCTTACCAACATAGTCCAAGAAACTAGAAAAAAAAAAAAACTGAACGTACTTCTACTTCCAGGGAGTGGCTTATTCTAAGCTATGAGGTGATTCCAACTTGCTTTGTGGCAACTGGTAGCAACTGACATATACAATTCCTCTGTTCACTCTTATTTGTTCTCAGTTGACTTAACTAAAATGAAAGAAAAGCCATTTAATACAAGGTCATGAGGGAGACTTTTATCTGCTTTCTTGGTGATAGAGGAAGCAGCTTTCACTATGATTTACAGCCTGCTTCAGACCATGAGGGAAACCAGGTCTGGAATGAAGCCAGCACTGTGGTTCCAAGTGAAGTAACAGAAAGTAGTCCCTTGACTTGACATTGCCAAGCCCTTGAATCAGCCAGGCTCAATGCCAGACTCTGTCTTTTATGATTTAATATTGTTCTTTCTTGCTTAGTGTACTTGAGTCAGGGTTTATGCTCCTACAGCCCAAAATATACAAGTTAATACAATAGAGTAAAAAGTTACACAGTTTTGGAGGAATGATAAACAAAACAAAAAAACATAAACTTTCTTACTCTTCCTAGTAGAAAGCAGAAAAATTTCAATGCTATTGATGTTATCAGAGGTTTTAGGGTAAAACTTGGACTCTAGTGTCTCTAAAAAGTGAGGTTCAAGCTTAGCATAGCATTTAAAGAAGCAAGTTATATTGAAAATCAGAGAAAGGACATCTATTCAGTGTTACCATATTGGTTAAAAGAATAAGAGGTGCAGTGAGCCCCAAGTTTGTCTTCAAAGCCCCAAAGTTTAGGTGACATTGAGGGCAAAAAGTATGTGTGACTAAGCATCCCAGGTGAAGATGTAACCCCTCCTGCCATCTATCCATCACTGTCTAGGATCTAGTCTTTCCTGAAAGATGATCTGACAAGTGGTCAGGGCTTTGTGAAACAAGTTCCTCCTCTGAATAGCACAAGATGTCAGCCTTTTCCTTCTCCCAGCATGAGATCCCAGGAGAAATTTCAAATTTTAGGGTCTGTTTTTATTTTAAAAGTCTGAAAGCCAAAAGAAAAACATCCATGTCTCTCTTTAGAATATTATAACTCTTGCCAGAATGATGACATCAGAAGGGTCCTATGCCAACAAGGAGAGTCCACAGCAGAAGGTAAATGGACACATGGCACAAAGTGGCCAAGCAGCAAGAAATCCCAATCTTTTGTATTAGTTTTTGTGTTTTATAGAGGCATTAGGATCTCTTGAATAGGAGGTATATAAGAAAACTGAGAAAGCCAACTTATGACTCAAATCAAGAGATCCCTCATTTTGAAGTCTGTAGTGATTTAATGGTAGAGGGCTTCAAGATAGGCTATTCAGGCTGAAGCTACATGGTCTCATTACCATGTCCCAAAGGGGAAAATTCATCGCTAAGATCCAGATAGAAAAACAATTAATTTATCAAGGGTAGACTGTGTATTGCACAAGACATTTATCAGTAGATGTAGCAATTTTACCAGGTGATTACGAGAGGAGTATGTGAACTTAAAGTTATTGGTCACTAACAGAAAAATCACATAAGGAAGAATGCAAACTCCTCTCTGTGCTCCTTCCCCACATTAGCAGGGAAGATCATATGTGAGAGCCATTGAATGGCAAAAGAATCTTCAGACAACATTTAAAACAAAAGCAATTTATCATTCACCAAAATGAGCCTGAGTAATGAGAGACTGAGTAAGGGGTCTGTAGTAGAGTGCATCCTTTCCTCTAACATTTTTGCCCATTCCTTTGTCTGTGCCATTTGTCATGAGACCTTACACTTTCTCTTTCTGATGAGGTAAAATTAAAAAAAAAATCTACTTGCACCCTTCTTGTATCTGGGGTTGGCTGCATGATTTATTCCAGTGAATATTATGATGCTGAAAGTGGGGTCTTTAGTCTAAGTGCAGGTTTCACAATGTCTTGTGATTTCATTGGCTCACGCTTCTGTGTGAACGAACCATCATCACAAAAACATGCCCAGGCTTAAAAACAGTATGGATGAGAGCTGAATCACCAATCATTCCCACTAGATCATCTTAGCACATTTGATTTCTATTCCTTCGGCAGCATATTGTCAAAATTTCAGTAGCATAAAACAACACAAAATTATTATTTAGAGATATTGTGGTGGTTTGAATAGGTATGACCCCCATAGACTCATGTGTTTGAATGCTTGGCCCATAAGAAGTGGCAGTATTAAGAAGTGTGACCTTGTAGGAGAAAGTGTATCACTGTGACAGAGGGCTTGGAGGTCTCCTATCCTAAAGTTACACCCAGAGTGGCACACAGGGTCCTGCTACCTTAAGATCAAGATGTAGAACCCTTGGCTCCTCTAGGACTATGCCTGCCTGCATGCTTCCTGATAGTATGATAATGGACTAACCCTCTGGAACTGTAAGCCAGCCCTAATTAAATATTTTCCTTTATGAAAGTTGCCGTGGTCATGGTTTCTCTTCACTGCAATGGAAACCCTAAATAAGATGGAGGTAGAGATCAGAAGTCTAAAATGGGTCTGAAGAATTACATTCCTTTTGGGAAGCTATATAGAAGAATCTATAAAATCTGTAAAATGAAAGTAATTATTCTTTATTTATTAGTTGAGTGTAGGACATTATTATGGCAGCAGTTATTCCTAAAGCAGCTAATTTCCAAATAAAAGACACTAAAACTTGTTATATTTATAATAAGCCTTAAAACTCTAAGGCAGGGCAGATATCAACCCTCTAACCTTCCTTGTTTGCTTTAAATCCAAATTCCCAAATACTTGCACATGTTTCATTTGGGCTGCTTCTGCTCCATCAGGCCAGTCCTCAGAGCAGGGTGCTCTTGGCCATGTGTTCCTGGCTACCCTATGTCGACCTCCTGTCTCCTTTCACCTTTGTCCTCTTTCCTGCTACATCTTCTTGCTCCCCTGATAGTCTCCTGAGACCCCAAACCTGGGAACCTTAGCTCTGCTTCCCCCTCTTCTGTCCATCCCAGGCTGTCAGCAACTTTATTAACTTATCAGTGATAATTAGGGGCATTTCTTACATCACATGGCTATCTGAGATGATTTAACATACATTACAATGCCTGCGGCAGGTGGCAACTAGATCTCAGGGCACTGAAATCAACGTCTGAAAACACAGTGCACAAGACCCTCTTCCAACAAGAATCTGTTTCTTATTGTTTCTAGATTTTAGAAGTCCCTTACATTATTTGGTCTTTGACTTTTTCCCTGTGTTCAAAGTCTGCATCATAACTTTTTTATTCCCATATAATCTTTCAACCACACTTTTTAAGAAGCTTGTGATTATTAGAGTCCAACCTCAGTAATCAAAGATTTTCTTCATCTTGAGAGATCCTTGGATGTATCACAACAGCAGAAGTTCACCAAACAAGATAATATATTACCAGACTCCTGGGAGTAAGACCTGGATATCTTTGGGATAAATTTTCTGTCATTGCTATCAATGCATGGACTATGCATACCCAAATCAACCAATACATATATACTTGCACTCCCAAAGCTAATACATTATATATGTGGCTTGGGGACTTTTTTTCTGTTTAGCATTGCTATGCTAATTGATAAATGATACATGGTTAGCAACTGAGCTGCTTTTAATTGATGAATTTAAAATGATGTACTCTGTTTAGCTCTGTAACCCATTTTTAATTGGTTTACTTGATTTGTTGTTGTTTAACTTCTTGAGTTCTTTATATATTCTGAATATTAGCCCTCTGTTAAATATAGGGTTGGTGAAGATCCTTTTCCAACCTGTAGGTTGTTGTTTTGTTCTGATGACAGTGTCCTTTGCTTTACAGAAAATTTTCAGTTTCATGAGGTCTCATTTAATGATTGTTGTTCTTAGAGTCTGTGCTGTTGGTGTTCTGTTCAGGAAGTTGTCTCCTGTGCCAATGAGTTCAAGGGTCTTCCCCACTTTTTCTTCTAACAGGTTTAGTGTGTCTGGTTTTATGTTGAGGTCTTTGATCCACTTGGACTTTAGTTTTGTACAGGGTGATAAGTATGGATCTATTTGCATTTTTCTACATGTAGATATCCAGTTAGAACAGCACCATTTGTTGAAGATGCTATCTTTTTTTCCATTATATGGTTTTGGCATTTTTGTCAAAGATCAGGTATCCATAGGCTTTATTTCTGGGTCTTCTATTTTATTCCATTGCTCCACCAGCCTGTTTCTATACCAGTAACATGCAGTTTTTATTACTGTTGCTCTACAGTATAGCTTGAGATCAGGGATGGAGATCCCTCCGGAAGAGCTTTTATTGTAGAGGATTGTTTTAGCAATTCTGGGTTTCTTGTTATTCCACGTGAAGTTGAAAATTTTTCTTTTAAGGTCTATAAAGAATTGTATTGGTAATTTGATGGAAATTGCATTGAATCACATGGTATATACTCACTTATAAGTGGATATTAGACATATAATATAGCATAATCATACTAAAATCTGTATACCTAAAGAAGCTAAGCAAGAAAGAGGACCCTGGGTAAGATGCTCAATCTTCATTCAGAAAGCCAAATGGCTTTCTGCATTTTGAAAGTACTTATCTACTTTTCAAACACAAAATCCCTGATGTTCAGCTTTGGGACTTAAAACTAGAGACTGAATTGACTCCGGAAATCTCCCCAGCCTTAGATGCATAAAAGTCACAGAGCATGTTAAACCATATTAGTGAGGAACAGAGAAGGCCTGAGTTAATATATTCTAAAGTCGTGCACCATTTGGAAGGATAAAGATGCAGATTAACATGAGCCTTCTGAATTACATGTTTAAATATTTAAGAGAAACCACAAAAATAGGGACTAGAGAGATGCTCTGTGATAAACATCACTTGTTGCTCTTGCAGAGAACCTAGGTTTGATTCCTGACACCCATATGGTGGCTCACAGCCATCTGTAACTCCAGTTTCTAAGGATCTGATATCCTCTTCTGGCCTCTGTGGGCATTGCACGCATGGGTGCATAGACATGCACATAAAAGTGAAGAAAAAAAAAACAGATAAATAAATGAATAAATAAATAGGAGAAAGTACATAACAGTGGAAATAAAATGTGACTTTCAAAAATGGAGGAATTCAGAAGGAAATGAATCTAGAGTTCAGAAGCAAAAGCAAAAAACCAAGAAAAATCTCCCTTAAGAAATATAAATAACACAATACAGAGATAAATATAAATATATAAGTAATTATAATAAATACAATTATATAAATAGTAGAGACAATCAGACTAGTTAAAATTTGTAACTAGGGGCATGGGTCAGTCCTAGACCTGTACTTATAATGACAAGGTCCTGGGATCCAACCCATACAGAAAACAAACCAACAAGCAAATCTATTCATTTGCTATTTCTAGAGATGCATTTAAAGTAAGCAAGTAAATAAGTAAATCAATCAATCAAGAAAGGTGAGAGCTGGGCAGTAGTGGCACGCCTTTAATCTCAGGACTCAGGAAGCAGAGGCAGGCAGATCTCTAAGTTTGAGGCCAGTCTGGTCTACAGAGTGAGTTCCAGGACAGCCAAGGATGTTACACAGAGAAAGGCACTTCTTACACGGAATAAACATTAAGTAAAAAAAAAGCTGGCAGTAGGCATGGCCATTAAAAATACAAATGAACACACACAGAAACTATAGTACTGATCATGCTGCAGTTAATCTGGAAATAACCTAACTATCTATAGAAAGTAGGAAGAGAGATAGATTTACATGAAGGAATGCTGTGTGAGTGGATAGAGCCACACAAATCAAAACAGATGAAAAGAAATGCTGAGTTGAAAAAGAAATGACAGAGTATGATGTTCACTCTGATATCACTCAGCTACACAAGGAAACAACTCTACACACTTCTTATGTTGGTGGTGAAAATATAAACATCTGGACTGAGTGATGTTTGGCTGACAGAGAAAAAAGCAAAATAGAGATGTGCTATGTTCTCTAATATGCTAGTTAGTGTAATTAAAATTTCAAATGAGACATAATTAATAGGTGTTAGCCTTATCATTGTATGTAATTCTTGGTACTTTGAGAGAAATTTCAAAATATGTTCCCTTCACACCAAGAGTGGGTATTATCTCTTTTAGTGACAAAATTTTAGTTACACTTTCATATCTAATATATACATAAAGAATATATGTATAATATATAAAAAAAGAAATTCATAGTGCTTTGAATCCTATGGCTGAACATTAGTACTTTAGTTACTATGAAAAGTGGGATATCTCTAAGTGCTTGAAAACAATAATGTTGATACATACCTTTGAGGTTAATGTTACATAGCAGTCAAATTCGCATTCAAAAATGTCATGTCATAATACTAATCATAATTTGTTAAAAGAATAAAAGAGGTTACAAAATCACAGACATGTCTAACATAATAAACATATAATGTCTATATTCTATAAATACACACATGTGTAAATCTTCTCTGCTTTGTGCTGCTGGAGTTATAAGTAATAGGAGTTTTTTCCTACAACATGCATTTATTACTTACTATTATATTTTTTAATCAAAGGCGGCTGTTTCATATAAACCATTAGAAAACAAGAGTGTAAAAATGGCCTTTTGTAACACAAAGTGTCAAGTTGTAACTTGACAGATTATTAGATATGGCCCACATTATAATTATCTTTTTTATAACATATCTGTGCTCTCGCCTCTCTCTCTGTGTGTATTTATATGCACATGTTTACAAGTGCCTTTAGAGGTCAGAAGAGGACATTGACTCCCCTGATGCTGGAGGTAGTGTAGTTGTGAGTCATCTGATCTGGTGAAGGAACCATCTCTGGTCTTCTACAAGGGTAGCAAGTGTTCTTAATAGCTGAGCCATTTTTCCAACCCCAATATTATAATTTTATTTAGTTATCATCTTCTTGTTCTTTTCATTAAAGGGCACAGTTGCTATAAATATAAAGTGGAGACATATAAATAGGTTAGGAAGTCTGATTAAAACAAATATGCCACTTACAGGCCACACTGAACCCCCACACCACCTTGGATATGGACCAAATAAAGACGTTTTTATGCATTGGCAATCTGTGTTCTTTCCAGGACTGCAGGTCACTGGTTTCACTAAGCTTTGCCATCCATACCTCTTGGGGCAGTGGATGTACTTCCTGGCTCAGAATCTTATTGCTTCTGGGTTTGCAATAGGCTTTTATCCTCCACCCCAGCTTCCCAAGGATGGTTTCATCCCATGGCTCTCATCCAACTCTACGAAACACTTTTGACCTTGAAATAAAGAATTGTATATTTTTCAGTAGACAACTCTTATTTTCTTTTTCTAATGCTAGGGTAACTGTTTTCAAGAGAAGCTTATCACTTGCCCACAGTCTTTTAAAATATTTATTATTTTAAATTATGTGTGTGTATGAATATGTGTGTATGTGTTTGTATTGAGTACATGCATGCCAGTGCCCTTGGTGGTCAGAGGTATCAGATACCCTGGAGCTAGAGTAATAGGCAGTTGCGGGGCACCTGGTATGGGTTCTGGGAACAGAACTAAAGTCCTCTGCATAAGCAGTACATGCTCTCAATCTCTTAGTCACCTCTCCAGCCATCCAACACCCCTTCAGAGCAAACCCTAGGCCCAGGAATTAGTAAGCTGGGGTGTCTTTGAGGCAGGGACCTAGAGCACCGACAGCTTTCAGACAAGATCTCAAATGAAGTTAATTGTGACAAACCTACTTCTCTTCAGGAAATGGCCTTAAAAGGTAGTTAGAACAGAGAAGACAGAAGGTCCATCTTCTGATGCTCGAGAAGATGGAGAATGCCAAATAGTTTAGTTTTACTTTCATTAATAATGATATATGCAAATGAAAAGCCTCAAAAATAATATCCTTTTAAGTCAGCAGAAAGAGGGGATACATTTATCACCACAATCTCACTTGGAAATTATTTATCAGTAATAGTTTGAGTCCCTGAGAATACTTGCACAACTCAAGCTTATCATTAAGACTCCTTAACAAATATATTTTTCCACTTGTGAACAAAGTTTTCCTTTCTTATCAGTACACAGCAGACTTCTGGAACAAAATGAAGCTTGGTTAATTTTTAGCATTTCTTGCTGTCACAGCTTGTGCTAGAAATTAGATTTTGTGCCCAGGAATAGTGGAAAGGGACACCTGTTTTGTGTCCAGATTCTATATCCCAGCCAAGGATCTCTATGGAAGCATGCCAGACTGTTAATTTAAATGGTCTCCTTGAATAGAGCAGGGGTCCATGCCCTGGACCCTGGCAATTCCCGAAAAAGGACTTATTTACTATGTGCCTTGCTTTGTTTGCTACACTTTTAAAAAAAAATGCTTATGTCTTCCGTAAATATCGAGATAATTTCTTTGGTGACAGCATATATTCTTTTATGATAAGCAGACCCTGTATTTACTCCTCACAGTAGGCTAAACTGCTGCTCATGTTAGTGACTCTTTGCCATTTGACACTAATGTACCTGCTAGAAATAACAGCTACAAAATTGTCAATCAGCTAACAGGAACTGAGTGGAAAACAATCTTCCTTTATTTGAAGGAAACATTCATAAGAATAATTAGGGCTTATACATAAGTAAAAGCCAATAAAATAAAATAAAATGAGACTTACAAGGGAATCTGATGCAAAAATAAAGTGACAACCAGGGAATACCAAGTTTACAGGGGCCTAGCCTTTCAAAGGACAAAAAGATGTCACCACCAACCACATTGTCATTTGAATGTTCAAATAAATAAAAGGGTTCACTGATGCAGCTCAGATCTGCCGGGACTCTTCTGTGGACCAGTGATTGCTTTGGAAGAGTTAGGAGAGTAGCTTTGGATGCTCTGAAGATAAACGTACACCTAGACTGCAACATACTTCAAAGATTAGTACAACAGTTTCTCAGTGTGTGGTCCAGAAAACATCTGCAACACTCTCAGGAAGCATCTCTGTATAATGCTTGCTAGTGAAAACAGAGATTAATTTTAAAAAATTTTTCCACTCACTACTTTTCCCTTCACACAGCCTCCAATGTTTTCATTTTAACCCTTCAATATGTCCATTTTCCAGGTTTATGATGCGAATAATCCCCAACCCCTCAGGCTGTTCAGCATAGTAGTCTTTTGAAAAATGATTTTCACTTTCACTTTTCAAATAACATTCCAGTAAATAAAAATTTTCATTGTGAAAAAGACAGAAGTTTTCTCTCTTTGAGTATGGGCTATAGTAATCAACTTCATTCCAGAGAGCATTATTGGGAAAAAGAGAAAAATCTTAATTTTATATTGGGAAACCGAGAAAATCCTACATAACAAGATGATCTGGTTAGTTTAGCATCATAGGGATGTCACCTTGTTAGTGAGCGCACTTGAAATGATGTGCTCAAATGTCACTTTATCCTTTTGTCTTCTTCTATAACAGCTTGGACCAAGCATCTTGTAAGATACACAATTTTGTCCTCCTAAGGGACATGATGATTCTTAACTAAACTTGCCCTAGATAAATTCTCAGTTCCCGTGTGGTATTGCCTTGTTAAAATGTTGCTTCAAAAGACCCCAGAAATGTAAGTAATGAAAAGCAATAAAATAATAGATGTGATTTCACTTGTGCATCTGGAAGAAAATAAGAATCACTTTAATAACTCAGCACAACCTTTATGAAAATCCTTTCCTCTACCAGTTTTCATAGTGTACAGGCTTTCTCTTCCTCTGAAGTTTTCTTTCTGCACATCAGCTTTTTCTGTACATAATGTGAATTTCCTGTCTTTGTCTTATCTTTTTCTTACTTCTTCCCTCCTAATTCTACATTTTCTCCACCTTTTATTTATATTCCACCAAGACAATTCCATAGGTCCTCATTCAACAGAGACAGGAGAAAGGACACCACAGTGCTGAACAATCAAGGATAACATAGCCAGAAGCAGGGAGAAGTGAGTGGGGTCAGGAAATGCTGAGAACCCCATTGGAAGTAAGGATCACTCTCTCCACACATGAAGACAACTGCCTCTGATACACAAACCCTGCCATAGCACATGGAGATGGAAACTAAATCCAGAAGAACAATCAGATGGTTCTGATTGGGTCAAGTCCAAACCACACCATCTACATGCTAAACCCTTTCCTCTTTGTAGATAGAATCCACACCTGCTCTGTGTTCTGTATTTGGTGAGTAACTAAGAATATGAGTATCCAATCTTCCTTTGTAAAGAAGCAAGTTTAGACAATGTCCTCCTTAATCATGGCACAGGGTTTATGAGAAGCACTATGTCCTGTGTCTTATGAGAAATTACTTTTAAAGGGGGAGAGGTTGAGGACAGTAGACAGAATATCAGTGTGGGTAGAGTATCAGTTTGGTCAGAATAGTCCTGCATAATCAGAGGAGGATGTGTGACCTCACTGGCTTTAGTTTTTTTTCTGCTAATCAGGGAGGAAAATTTATCTGCAACTGGCTCTCTGCCATGTGATTTTGCAATGCTGTCCATCAGGAAGTGAAGCTGTGACTTGTTTTGACAAACAGAATGTGGTGGAATGGCACTGAGCATGTTCTGAATCTAGATGTCAAGAGATTTCACTCAAGTTTGTTTTCACTTTTGCAGCGTTGGCTCTACCCTGAGAACAAGCCCAGGACAGGCTGCTAAAGGCAAAGCGGCACTTAGCCAAGTCACCCCGTCAGCCTAGACAAGACGTTCGCCAACAAGCTCAGAAGCAGAGCAGAGTGTCTCATCTGGTTGTCACCTCTTCCCGGTCTCCTCTGGTGTGACAGTTTGTCACATTATCTTTTTAGGGGCAGAGGGAGGGAGGGAACTCAACAGTTGTGAGAAAGTTGGTCAGGTATTCTGGATAATGTTTTAAAGCTGAATTAGGCTATCCTGATTTTTTTTTCAAAGTTAAACTGGGTTATGAGTTTATGGGTGAAAGACCAAGAAGCGAAATGATATTTTAGCATATTTTTATCAAATATGCTTACCAACATGATTGGTCCCTGATCAAGCTAGCCAGATGGTTCCAGATGAGACCAAAAGAACCAAACAGCTGACCCACCCAAAGTCTCTGGTCCATGCAGTGAGGAACTGAATAAACCACTTTCTAACAATGAAATTTAGGGGAAATTTGTTACACGGCAATTGCTCACTGATATAACTTCCTAATCTAAAATTCAGTAAGCCAAAGACTAGCATCATTCATACTTAGAGCAGAGAACACATTTTCCAAGCCTGTTTCTGACCAAGAAGGGGCTGTAAAGCATCCAGTGTTATCTTCTTAATGGTCTGCTGAGTGCTTTGCACATCACCTATACTAACCACTATGTGGGCCACTGACATCCTATGCCACTGTTACATTGGCTGGTAAGAACATCTTTAAAATTCAGTCCAGATGGACTCAGTGGCTGGCTCTTTGATCCCCCTGGTGAGATGGCCTTACTGGGCCACAGAGAAAGAGGATCCAGACAGTCCTGATGAGGCCTGATAGGCTAGGGTCAGATAGTAGGGGAGGAGGACCTCCCCTATCAGTGGACTAGGAGAGGGACATAACTGTTTCAACTCCCTCACCTTTTTGACAGTCATGAACTCTAAAGTAGAATAGCACCATTTTTTCTTGCTGTGTCTTTGACCTTGAACACTCCAACTCCTTGTTTGGTGTTCTGGTATGTCAGAGCTCATTTTCTGCATTCCAAGGCAGCATGCAGTTATGTGGCATATTAACTGTGATAGGATGTCTTGCACTACAGAGGCTTCTGCGGCTTCTGTGAAGGAAGTCATTTGTTTCTCTTGGAGGTGGGTATCTGACTAGACTCGTTTTTTTGTGTTGCCCTTCCTTACTTGAAGGCTTAGTACAGGGGGTAACACGATGGCCGTTGGGAGCCAGGTCTCCCGCCTGCTTTGCTGAGTGAGGTTTCCTGAGGAACATCAGACGGTGTTACTACAAGAAAGACAGCAGCACCTACCCTTAGAGAGGATGCTTTCAGATTTACTGTGAGTTAGTCACCTGGAGGAAAGGTTAGGAAACCCTTGCCAACAGTGATTTTTATGGCTTCAGGAGTGACCTGAGCATCAGTATTAATTTAAACCAAGTAGTTCTAACACACAGCCAAGGCAGAGATTTACTGCTAAATTAGGGGTATTGATAACTAATTATGCCTTAACCCTGTGTTAAGGCCTGCGTGCCTGGTAAGGTTACAGATAACTCTGGAAGAGTAGTTTTCCACTCTTGTAGAAGCCACGGTTAGTGTGGTGCACAGCGCGTAAGTGTGGATTCAGGTAGAAAGGCAGCAAGGTTAATGGCCCCTAATCTAAAGTGTCAGCAACCACATTCTGTGAACACAAACTGCCAGCCTCCATGGCAACTCTTCAAATAGGAAGAACTTTTGTTCCTGAAAGCTGAAGGACACACAATGACACCCTCGATTACAGACTTTAAAGAGCAGATTCGCTTTGGTCAGAGGCTGCACTCCCCACCTCTCTCCCTCCTTCCGTCCCCCAGTGTAGATGGACAAAACTTCTGGAATGGACAACCACTCAGCCTGTGGAGCTCGGGCCTGGCCATTGGAGTGGGTGGAGTGTCCCGGATCTGCGGCTGCGAGGTGGTGGAGTGTTGTTTTCTCTCAGCTGGTTGGAGGACTGGATTCTCCTCATCGCTAAGAGGGAAAGTTCTGGCCAATCACAAGAAGCCAACTGGAGACTGCGACTGTGAGGATGACACGGCAAAAATCTGTTCTTGTTGCCGCAGGAGACACACCTCTCGGTTGCGCAGAGATGCCCCAGAAACTAGTCAGGCAGGCACTGGCAGCTGTAACAACCACCGGGGTGCGTGGGGGTTGGGGAGTTGTTTAGAGGCTGCGGCTACCTGGGGCTCGGCACTCAGAATTCTTTTTCCAGTCTGAAGTTAACGCTGGGCCTAAAGTGGGGGTGCGGATTCTATTAGCATTTTAACCCGTGAGAAATTAAGTGAAAAAACCCAAGAAAAGGCTAAAGGGAAAGAAAGGGTCGGAAATTCCACCCCTCCCTGTGATTCTTGACCTCATTCTTCCCTGAACCTCAGTTTCCTAGCCAATAAAATGGGCACTCGATGCTTTCTCAAACTCTTTCAGGCTTTAGATTTGGAGGTTACAGGGCATGCAAGGATCACTAGTCTGTTTGCCTTACAATCAAGTGGTATTTGGGGGACAACATTTGAGCCTTATTGTATTTTATGAGCAAAAGACTTTTAATCTGGTCCTTTTCTTCCTTCTGAAAACCTTGGCTCTGATTTCAGTCACATAAGGCTCGGGAGGAACCCCCACCGCTACCCAAGGTCTTAGTTCCTCAGCAACCCGAGAGTGGGCTTACGCACACGTACAGATTAGGAGGGCCCGAGTTGCCTTCCGGTTGTTTCGTTGGGTTTGGTTTTGTTTTTTATCTTCTCCCGCCCTCTGCTCCCCCCTCTTTTTTCCTTCCTTCACTGCTGTTTACCGATCTCCCAAGTTATGATGACGTTCCGGGCACCTTGCCAAATGCGAGGGCCCCCTGAATCCATCTGGGGGTGGTTTAGAAGTCTCTGGTCTAAGGGAATCTCCGGGGGCAGAAGTAGAAATCAACAGTGACAAGGCAGTGACAGCGCAGCGCCCCGAGGGCTCCCGCGGAAACACGCACAGACTGTTTGGAAAGCCGGTGGGGGCCCTGACCCAGGGGATGCCGCACCGCGCCTCCGCCGCAGCTTGCGGGGGCGAGAGTTGAGGCTCCAGCGCCCCGCAGCCGCAGTGACTCAGGAGGCCGTCCGCCCGCGTCTCCCGGCCACCCGCTCACTGCGGCACCGGGGACACAGTTCCTCCGCCCACGGCCGTGAGCCAAGTCCCAGGCGCTCCACCCCCCCGTGGCTTGCCCGCGCTTGAGCCACCCCCACTTTGTGTCCGCAGAGACGGCTGCGAGGGGTAGGGGTGAGGGGGGGAGGCAGCTCCAAGATTGCTCTGCACAGGGAGAGCTGCGAGAGGGAAAGGGAGACACTGGAACGTTGGAATGACTCAGGGTTTTTGAAGCAGCTAAGCCACAGCTGAGAGGCTTCATTCCAGGATGGGGGAAAGCAAGCAAGACTCCTTGAGAGTTTCTGGCCTTAAACACAGGCTCCTACCCAGAGTCCCAGCTTGAGTTCTGCAGGAGTGTAGAAATGCACTCATAATTTATAGCTCTAAAAGTATCGGTATTACTCAGAAAAAGGAAATGGGGTCTGGAGGCTTTGAGTATCCTCAGAATAACCATTCTGCTGCTTTCTTCCACCTCACTGGCTTGACCAATCGTCTTTTGAAGTCAGCAGCAGCTAGGGTCGAATCAGTCCAAGGGGCATGTGTCATGCAAGGATGATTATCTCCCACCTCTGGGAACCATAGATGCTTCTGCTAGGACAGAGGGCCCTTCCCTCTCCTGAGTGGAAACCTCACGGGGCCTCGATGTGCTTTTGCTTCAAGCTAGATGGTCAGTGACACGTTGAGGAAAGCACTCGGCTCTCAGTCCTGCCTCAGAGAGAGGCAGTGGGAACCTGCCTGCTTCTCTAGGCCAAACCAGCTGCCTTCCTGGAAAGAACAAGGCTGTCTGTTTTTTCTACATCATCAAGGTCATACTGGATGTTAAACTAGACCTTAACTTTTGCCTCAGATATCTTCCTTTCCAAAGTTGCTAAGCTGAGAAGACCCTCCCGTGATGGCCACCTGCCATTTCTCATTCTTTGGTCTTCTATCTGCCCTCCCTCTACCTCTGCCTCTGGTTCTTCAGGTATGCTGGTCTTTCCACAGGTGAAGTTAGCTGTGAGATGCTTCAGAGACCATCCTATCCAAACTAGGTCATGTCCATAACAGCTGTGCTGCATGTCTTCCTTTTTGCATTCACTCTATTATGCATTATTGTTTTGTGAAGAATACATGTCCTCTAAAGCAGGAGCTGCGATCAAGGGCTTTATCTTGTGAATTGTTCTAGTGCCCATGGCTAGCACATCATGAGTGTCAAAAAACGTATGTGAGCAAAGAACAAGACAAGGCTAGGCCATGAGCTTGCTCAACTTTATACGTTAATGGTCCTTTCCCAGAACATCTGTGTTGTCTCACAGGCTAACTAGTTGCCTAGAAAAGACCTTGAAATGAAGTCGGATTAGACCATGACCACTGATCAAGGTGGACATCTAAATAAGATGTAGAGTTTAGGATTTCCCAATCTCTCTGTAAGCTCAAATGCCCCATCTCTTGGAATGTAAACATTTTAAATAGTTAGTTCAAATGGTTGTTGGTATGCCCACAATATAACCAGTGTTGTCTCTTTATATATTTTCTTTCTCCACTTTTCAAGGCTTGGCTGGAGGCCAACATTTATAAGCCTTATGGACTTCCTACTGCTTATTCAGTCCACTAAGCTACTGTAGGAAGAGTAGATCCTGCCAGTTGACCACAGAATCATAGGTCTATTCTGGCATGTTGCAATGTGACTGTCACTCATCTGGGCAAGAAGAGCCTTGTAGGCAGTCATTTCTCTTCCTGTCAGTTCACCATACCAACTAGTTCCTTTTCTTAGCAATTTTTTCCCTATAGTTGATTCTTCCGAAGAAGGCCCAGGAGTTGCAGCAACACCAGTGTTGTAAAATAGCATGATGTGAAGAAGTAACAGCAAAGCTGGGTTGAAGTCTTGGCTGCTTCATACATCAGCAGGGGTTGCTTCTTTTTACTCTGAGTCCTCATTTGAACAATTAGAGTCCTATTACCCTTTGCTTCCCAAGACCACCAGTCTGAGGGGCAGATGAATCAGTGCAGAATGAGGTGCTTTGTATGTGTCAGAACTGGGTGGTTACTCCAGCAAGCAGCCTACTGCTGTGTGTATGTATAAAACACTGAGAACCAAAGCCCACCTTTCTGTAGCTGTGCTCAGATTGGGGGCTGTGTATAAACACAGTCCAGTAAAGGATATTAAGAAAAGGACTGAAAAAAAAAGGAAGATCTATAGGCATCAGGAGTTAGGTGTAAAATGAGCTGTGCCAGAGATTAAAGAGGAAATGAGATCAGAGAATGCATTGGGAGACTGGTGATGTTTGAACCGTAGGTCTGGAGCAAAGACAGGTTGGGGGAGGCAGAAGATGTGTTTGATCCAACTGAGATAAAATAGAGTAGAAAGATGGAAAGTGGTTAGAGCAGGGGCTGTTCACTTACTTGTTCTCTTATTTCTTCACTCAGTGCTTACTAGGCATGTGTAGACATAATATTCTTCCATATCCTCCAGGAAGGTTTCCAGAGAACAAGCCCTTCTTATAAGTGGACGGGTATCTGGACATTCTCCTCCAACCCTAGCTTGGGAGTTGCTTCAAGAACCACTGAGACAGCCAAAAAGTCACATAATTCTTGATTGGTTAAAGTTTATTACAGATTTCTTGGGAAGCAAAATAACTGGGTTTCCTGGGGCATTGGAAATTTGGTACAGTCAGCAAAGCTGAAATGGCAACCATGCCCGGCCCTGAGTCCAAACCTTTTGTCACCCATAATATCTAATACTTGCTGGATGTCATCTAACAGGTGGAGCTTCTGCACTGTCTGTCTTCATTACCAATCATCTAGGGGATGGACATCTTCTTATTTGCAGCACATCCAGCATCAGGCCACTAGGCAAAGAAGCATGTGAAGATTTCTAGTAACTGTGTTTTCTCTAACTGGACAACATAAAATACTGTTGAATGTTCAATAATTTTAGTCATGCCTTTAATGTTCATTCTGCATCTTACAGTGAACACTGTAAGATTTTCTGGTTGCCACTGCCTTTCCTAGATTTTTATCTCCTAATTTTAGATTTTCATAATTCTCTGATGATACTGATTCTGACATTGAACACCCTGATAATCTGTAACCTAGGAGGCAGATCAGGGCCTGTAAAGAAATAGTAATCCCAACAAAGGACATTGAATGATAGGCAAGAAGATGGAAAAAAGTAGTGATAGTATCAGTCAGCTATTGCTTTTTAACACAACAGCCCAGAAGTAATAGCTTATAGCATCAGAAGGGCAAAGTCATGCAACTCCACTTCATCCATTATATCACACAGGCTAAGAATTCATTCAATGAAGCAGATTTCAGTTCCACAGCTGTCTGAATGAAAGAGTAACACAGTAGTTCTTCTCAGGTGCAATACAGTACAAAAGATGATGAATATTGGGAGAGATTAAGAGCTAGCACAAATGAGTTATAAATAGGAACCCACTGCCTTCTTTTGAATGTTTCCAGAATATGGGGTTATTGCCTTGTTCTATAAGCTAGTGTGGTGACTTCCTGAAATCAGACCATATATGGGTTAGGCTGTTCTAGAACAAATTGAAATTTTTCCCCAATGCAGAGCCCTTTGGCTGGTGGCTCACTAGTAAAAGCCAGGTCAGATTCATTACTGGAGAGAATCAAAAGAACTAGGGTTAGAGTCACCATGATATATTTCACGACCTGTGTTTCAATGAGTGGTCATTTAACCTCTTTGAGTCTTCATTTCCTTTTCATTTATAAATGGGTTTAAAAATTCACCAGGTTGCAATAAAAATCAAATCAAGTATGATTTTGAGTATGAAAGGTTTCTACATACTGGGCATCACTGAACATATAAGACAGAATTACTGGACAGAGAACTCAGAGCCTGTGATGGGTAGTATTTGTGTTCAGGATTTGTGGAATCCATCTGCTTAATTAACTCTTATTTGTTAAAGGGCTTGCATTATTCTTATTTCTTGCCCGCCTTGTTTTGGGGCATCCAAGATTGAAATAAAAAGTATTTGGAGTTGGTGGTAGGGTCACCAGGGTGGAATTAGTGGTAAAGGGCCAGGAAAAACCTGAAAACACCAAGGAACAAGTGCTGGGTGTGCAAGAGGGCAAACTCAAGGAATCTCTCGTCTACTCTTGTTCTTCTGGTTACTAATTCTGCCTCACGGACTCTCCAGGATCTCATAGAACATCTTTTGTTGCAGATTTCACTTATGTCTTCCCATTACTTTCTAGTGGTTTCTCTGGAGGTTGGAGCATGTCGTAGAGGCCAGTGTCAACAAACAAGCAATGATGTACAGCTTCCAGAAGAGCCTTGTGTTTTCCTTTGCTTAGTTTTATTTCACTTATGAAAATCTTAATTTTCATGAATCCACCTAAAATGCATAGTTATTTAACAACCTCAGGAGCTACACCATGCATATTCATATCTGAAGTGCCATCTGTTCCATCTTTTGGAGAGAATCAGTTCCTAAGTGAAGACCATCCAACCTCATTCAGGAGGTAGCCCGGGGAGTCCATATGGCTTCTGGCAATTTCCTGCTTACACCAGAACCCAGGCTAAGGCCCAGAAGCCTGAGATTATAGATAAGCATCAAACCAAATGGACTGCACTATAATTAGACTTTTCAACCTGAGAGGGAAAGAGAAGGCATGAATGTTTTTACAGTATGTAAGTGATGAAATTCATTATGAGGAAAGATTTCTTCCCAGTTTAACTATCTAGGCAAGGCCAGTAATAGAACCTTAGTTTTGTTTTTTCTCTCTCTCTTTTTCTTTTTATATTATTTTAATAATATTTTTTTCTTCACAATCTGTTCATTATATATCCCGATTGAAGCTCCCTCCCTCAACTACCTCCATTCTCACTCTTCCACCCTCTTCCCCCCATCCCTTTCCCCTAGTCTACTGAAAGGGGGAGTTCTCCACTATTGCTATCTGCACATAGCTTGTTAAGCTTCATCAGGACTGCTAGGGTCCTCTTCTTCTGTGGCCTGGCAAGGCTGCATCATCAGGAGCAAGTGATCAAAGAGCAGTCAGCTGAGTTCATAATAGAGGCAACTCCTGCTCCCCTCATTCAGAGATCCAAATGGAGACTGAGCTGCCAATCAGCCACATCTGAAAAGGGGTTCCTCTCCATGCATGGTTCTCCATTGGTGCATCAGTCTCTGCAGGAGCCCCCTGGCACAGATCTTTTAGTTTCCTTGGTCTCCTTGTGGGCTCCTGTACCTTCCATGTAACCTTTATTTCCACCCTTTTCTTCTCCCCTAAGATTCCCTGTGCCTTGCTCAAAGATTGGCCCTGAGTCTTAGCATATGCTTTGATCCTCTGTTGGGTGAATCATTTCAGAAGACGCTCAATGTAAGTTTCCATTTAGTTTCCTCTCTTCCACCACTTGTGGTGTCTATCTATCCTATTTGCCATTCTGAATGAGATTTAAGTGTCTTTACTAGGGCCCTCCTTAGGTCTATCGATGGCTATCCTATATTATACGGCTACTATCCACTTATAAGTGAGTCTATACCAAGCCTCTCTTTCTGTTTCTAAGTTGTCTCACTCAGGATGATCTCTTCTAGTTCCATCCATTTGCCTGCAAATTTCATAATTTCCTTATTTTTAATAGCTGAGTAGTATTCCATTGTGTTAATGTACCACAATTTCTGTATCCATTCCTCAGTTGAGGGACATCTAGGTTGTTTCCATATTCTGGCTATTACAAATAAAGCTGCTGTGAACATCGTTGAGCAAATGTCCTTATTGAATGGTGGAGAATATTTTGGGTATATGCCTAGGAGTGGTATAGCTGGATCTTGAAGTAATGTTATTCCCAATTTTCTGAGAAAGTGCCAGATTGATTTCCAAAGTGGTTGTACAAGTTTTCACTCCCACCAGCAAAGGAGGAGGGTTCCCCTTTCTCCACATCCTCTCCAGCATGTGTTGTCACTTGAGTTTTTTATCTTAGCCATTCGAATGGGTGTAAGGTGAAATCTCAGAGTTGTTTTGATTTGCATTTCCCTGATGACTAAGGATGTTGAGCATTTCTTTAAGTGTTTCTCTGCCATTTGATATTCCTATGTTGAGAATTCTCTGGTTAGCTCTGTACCTCACTTTTTAGTTGGATTATTTGGTTTGTTAGTGTCAAATTTCTTGATGTCTTTATATAGTCTGGATATTAGCCCTTTATTGGATTTAGGGTTGCGAAGGTCTTCTCCCAGTCTATAGGCTGTCGATTTGCTTTGTTGACATTGTCCTTTGCTTTACAGAAGCTTTTAAGTTTCATGAGGTCCCATTTATTAATTATAGATCTTAGAGCCTGATCTGTTGGTGTTCTGTTTAGGAAATTGTCTCCTGTACCAATAAATTCGAGGCCCTTCCCACTTTTTCTTCCAGCAGATTTAATGTGTCTGGTTTTATGTTGAGGTCTTTGATCCAATTGGATTTTAGTTTTGTTCAGGGTGATAAATATGGATCTATTTGTATTTTTCTACATGTGGACTTCCAGTTAGATCATCACCATTTATTGAAGATGCTGTCTTTTTTCCATTGTATGGTTTGGCATCTTTATCAAAAGTCAGGTGTCCATATGTGTGTAGTTTAGGATCTTCTGTTTGATTCCATTGATCCACCATTCTGTTCCTATGCCAGCGCCATGCAGTTTTTATTACTGTTGCTCTATAGTACAACTTGAGATCAGGGATGGAGATACCTCCAGGAGATCTTTTATTGTAGAGGACTGTTTTTGCTATTCTGGGTTTCTTGTTATTCCATACGAAGTTGAGAATTTTTCTTTCAAGTTCTGTAAAGAATTGTGTTGGTAATTTGACGGGAATTGCGTTGAATCTGTAGATTGCTTTTGGTCAGATGGTAATTTTTATATGTTAATCCTACCAAGCCATGAGCATGGGAGATCTTTCCATCTTCTGATATCTTCAGAGACTTGAAGTTTTTTTCCTAAAAGTCTTTGACTTGCTTGGTTAGAATTACACCAAGATTCTTTATGTCTTTTGTGGCTATTGTGAATGGTGTTGTTTCCCTAATTTCTTTCTCAGCCAGTTTGTCTTTGAGGGCTACTGATTTTTTTGAGTTAATTTTGTATCTAGCCACGTGGCTGAAGGTTTTTATCAGCTGTAGGAGTTCCCTGGTAGAATTTTTGGGGTTATTCATCTATACTATCATATCATACTCAAACAGTGATACTTTGACTTCTTTCTTTCTGATTTGAATCACCTTTACCTCCTTTAATTGTCTTATTGTTTTGGCAAGGACTTCAAGAACTATGTTGAAGAGATATGGAGAGTGGCCAGCCTTGCCTTGTCCCTGATTTCAGTGAGATTGGTTTCTCTCCGCTCAGTTTGATGTTGGCTGTAGGCTTGCTGTTTTTGTCTTTACTATGGTTAGGTAAGTGCCTTGTATCCCTGATCTCTCCAAGACCTTAAACATGAACGAGTGTTGGACTTTATCAAATGTGTTTTCAGCACCTAAGGAGATGATTTTTTCTTTCAGTTTGTTCATATTGTGGATTACATTTTTGGATTTCTGTATACTGAACTACCCCGCATTCCTGGGAGGAAGCCTACTTGGTCATAGTGGATATCTTTGATGTGTTCTTGGATTCGGTTTGTGAATATTTTGTTGAGTATTTTTGCATTAGTGTTTATAAGAGATTGGCCTGAAATTCTTTATTTGTTGAGTCTTTGTGAGGTTTAGGTATTAAGGTGACTGTGGCTTAATAGAATGAGTTTGGTGATGTTCCTTCTGTTTTTATTTTGTGGAATATTTTGAAGAATATTGGTGTTAGCTCTTTGAAGTTCTGGTAGAATTCTGTGCTGAAACTATCTGGCCTTGGGCTTTTTTTTTGGATGGGAGTCTTTTGATGATGCGGCTACTTCCTTAGGGAATATATTTATTTAATTTATTTATCTGGTCTTGATTCAACTTTGGTAAGTGGAATCGATCAAGAAAATTGTCCATTTCCTTTATATTTTCAAATTTTGTGGCTTATAGGCTTTTGAAGTAAGACCTAATGATTGTTTGGATTTCCTCATTGTCTGTTGTTATGTTCCCCTTTTCATTTTTTGTTGATTTGGATAGTGTTTCTTTGCCTTTTAGTTAATTTGGCTAAGGGTTTGTCTATCTTCCTGATTTTCTCAAAGAACCAGCTCTTGGTTTCATTGATTTTTTGAATTGTTCTCTTTGTTTCTAGTTTATTGATTTCAGCCCTGTGTTTGTTGATTTCCAGCTGTCTACTCCTCTTGGGTGTGTCTGCTTTTTTTTTTTTTTTTTCCTAGGGTTTTCAGGTGAGCCATTAGGTTGCTTGTATGAAAGGCTTCAATTTTCTATATGAAGGCACTTAGTGCTATGATTTTTCCTCTTAGCACCGCTTTCATTGTGTCCCAAAGGTTTTGTTATATTTTGCCTTCATTTTCGTTGAATTCTAGGAAGTCTTTAATTTCTTTATTTTATTCCTGACCCAGCTGTCATTGAGTATAGAGTTGTTCAGTTTCCATATGTGTGTAGGCTTTTTGCTATTTCTGTTGTTGTTGAGGTCCAGCTTTAGTTCATGGTGGTCTAATAGGATACAAGGGATTATTTCAATCTTCTTGTATCTGTGGAGGCTTGCTTTGTGACCAACTATATGGTCTATTTTGGAGAAGGTTCCATGAGGTGCTGAGAAGAAGGTAAATTCTTTTGTGTTTGGGTGAAAAGTTCTGTAGATTTCTGTTAGGTCCATTTGATTCATGACATTTGTTAGTGTCGTTTCTTTATTTAATTTGTTTTATTGACTTGTCTTTTGTTAGGAGTGGGGCGTTGAAGTGTCCCACTATTAATGTGTGGGAGCTATGTGTGGTTTCAGTTTTATTAATGTTTCTTTTACAAATGTGGGTGCCCTCTTATTTGGGACATAGATATTCAGAATTGTAATGTCTTCTCAGTGGAATTTTCCTGTGATAAGTATGAAGTGACCTTCCCGATCTCTTTTGATTAATTTTGGTTGAAAGTCAATTTTATTAGATATTAGAATGGCTACTTTTGCTTGCTTCTTGGGTCCATTTTCTTGGAAAACTGTCTTCCAGCCCTTTACTCTCTAGTAATGTCTATCTTTGTGACTTAGGTGTGTTTCATGTATGCAACAGATTGTTGGGTCTTGTTTATGCATCAATTCTGTTAGTCTGTGTCTTTTTATCGGAGAGTTGAGTCCATTGATGTTGAGAGAGATTGATGACCAGTGGCTGTTAGATTCTTTGATTTTGGTGTTGATTGTGGTAGTGTTTGTGCGCTTGGCTACTTTTAGTTTTGCTGTAGTGAGGTTATTTATTTCCTGTGCTTTCCTTTATTTTCTGTGTTGTTCCTGTGTTTCCAAGTAGTTAGCTTACATGGGTTGTATTTTTCATATTCTGTAGGCCTGGATTTGTGGGTAGGCGTTGTTTAAATTTGTTTTTGTTGTTGAATATCTTGTTTTCTATGTCTATGATGATTGAGAGTTTTGCTGGGTATAGTAGACTGGGCTGACATCTGTGTTCTCTTAGGGTCTGTATGATATTCATCCAGGCCCTTCTGGCTTTCATAGTCTCCGTTGAGAAGTAAGGTGTGATTCTGATGGGTTTGCCATTATATGTTACTTGACCTTTTTCTCTTGCAGCTTTTAGTATTTTTTCTTTGTTCTGTACACTCATGGTTTTGATTATTATGTGGCGGGAGGATTTTCTTTTCTGGTCTAATTTAGTGAGTTGCTGATGCTCGTACACTGTGTTTGCTAGGTGTAGCCCTCTTGAAGAACTGAGGTTTGGTCAGTTTAGCTAGGGAGACAGATTGTGCCTTGGAGCAGTGTTTGGGGGCTGATCCCGTGGATTCCAGGCTTCTGTAGGTCTGAGGTTGGATCTCTGTGTCCCAGTACCCAAGAGGTATTCAGTGGCAGGTGAATGTAGCACTCAGGTGTATGGCAAGAAGCTAGAGTCCAGAGCCTTCAGGAACCTAGGAACTTTTCCAGGGATTAACTCGGTGTCCTGAGGTGGGATCTCCGGACAGAGAAACTCAGTCTCTGGTGTTTTGGTGTCTGTAGTTCTGTCTGGAATGGTGAGTCAGGCACATAGGCGTGTGTCTCTGGGCTGGTGGTTGAGCACCTGCCAGAGCCTGGGATCTTTTCCAGGGATTGTCTGGGTGACTTGAGGTTGGTCAGCCCTGATTGCTTCCTTCACTGTGGGTCTGGGATGGTGATCAGAGCATGCAGGCATGTGTCTGGTGAATGCTTGCTGGGACTTGGGAATGCTTCTGGGGTTTATCTGGGTGACCTGAGAATGGACCCGATTGCTTCACACACTGTGGAGTTTCCTCTCACCTAGGAAACAAAATTGCTGGTGTTTTAGGGCCCACAGTTCTGTCATTGTTCTGTTGGTCATTGTGTAGTCATTGCTGTCCTGCTCATCAGACACAGTGTCCTCTCTGCACTGCCATCTTGGATTCCCCCTTCCCGATTTCTCTAACCTTAAGTTTTCTAAGAAGAAACATCTATATCCATCATGTATGGGTTGAAAAGTATGTTTAAAATAAAATAGCAAAAAATAAAAAATCAAGCCAGTATCAATGAAAGTAGTATGAAGTAGCAATATAATGGGTAGTGTTTGTGTCTACGATTTGTGGAGCCCATCTGCTTAGTGAACTTAATTAGCATGATGTCAAGTTCTAACTTTGTCCAGAGTTAGGAATGAAGTCTTAAGCAAAACATTCATCGATCTGTGCTTATTTCTTACCTGTGACAGAATGAATTATATCAGATACTATTCAAGTCCTGTCCTATTTCTCTATATAAGAGTTTTGTGCCTTCTCTACTCTTGCTACTGAGATGAGGAGATACACCCATTATTTCTAGACGCTATTCCATAATTGTACTATCTAACAGGAGTAGAACAGAATTGCCTGTTGGTCATACCTGCTCTAGGGAAAGAACTTGGGGACTGTAAAACAGAAAGAATTGGAGTAAAGACATGGACCTTTCATTTTTGATATTAAAGTGAACAGTTTGCTTAAGATGTCCAAATAAGAACTGGAGAGATGGGTTAATGGGTAAGAGCACCTGCTAGGACAACATGAGGGCCTGATTTTGAGTCTCTGGAACCCTGAGGCTGAAAATTGCTGCCCATGCTTGTATCTTCAGCACTGTGAGAGACAGAGACAGGAGAGTCAGTGGAGTTTGCTGACTATAAGCTTAGCCTGAATTTCAGGGATAGACATCTCAAGGGAATAAACTGGAGAATGATGTAATCCACCCCGGCCGCTCCATGTATGCACTCACACCCACACATACCTACATGCACACACACACACACACACAGAAAATGAGCATTTTAGGCTGATTT
>NW_026586816.1:12825267-12879015 GCF_907164565.1 Psammomys obesus
GGGAGGCATCATAGGAAAGAAAACAAATTCAAAGATTAAACCTGTCTATGCTGTTCATCTTTCTGGACCAACAAATTAACAATCTTGTTGTCACTGATATTCTTTAAATGGAAGAACCTGTATAGCTTATTGTCACTGTGGAAGTTTGAGAATTGATAATCAGCATTCTTTACACACTGGCTTGCTCATGCCTTTTCTTTTTCTTTAATTTTTTTTTCTCTCCTAAAACCTTCCCAACCCTGAACTGTTAGCACCAAAAGGAATTTTGGTGGGATTTTTGTCTTGTTTTTTTCCTTGTTGTGTGACTTTTCTTCAGAAGAAGTGAAAACAAACAAACAACAAAAAAACATCTGCTCATCTCAGACAGCATGGATGGCAGGCTGAAAAAATAGTTCTACCAAAGTCTAACTTGACAAGTCATTGGGTTTATTTTATTACTTACAGGAGTGTGGGTGAAGGGTGACTTAGAGGAACATGGATAAGTCAAAGGCAACTGCATTACAGAAAAGTGCAGACAGTGCTCTTAACCACTGAGCCATTTTTCCAGCCCTGAGACCAATCCTTAAAAAAAAAGTGCATTGTGCTGAGTGCAGTTGTGTATACATGACTTCAGTTTGGATGATGACGTGGGAAAATGCTACCTTGAAGTTTTTTGTTTTTTTTTCCATAACTTGTAGGCAGACCAACAGGTTGGAAAGTCTCCTCTTGAGCAGTTTTTACTGCTTAAATAATCATGGTGAAGGAGAGACTTTGTGAATCTTCTAAGTTTGAAGGATTCCCTAAAACTTGTCAGTTGTTTACTTTCTATGTCTTATGAGTCTCTTTTTGGATGTAATGTTTCAAGTTGTAACTTTCTGAGTCTTATGGAACCTTCCTCAATAAGTTCTGTGTATGTATTAGTTCATTGGGTATGAACAATGAATGGCATGCAAACAAAACATGGCAGAAGGGCATGTACAAAATTATGAGTAGATATTCCCTTTCTTAAAATTCTGTATAGATGCAGATAAGATATTCTTCAGATTACCATGATGTTTTGCTGATCTAGGAATTTGATTGCTTTGACTTACATTAGCTTCCACTACTGGTGTTGCTTTCATGAAGATATAACCCTTTATAAAAGTCAAGGAACATTTGCAGCAGTAACTTAGTTACAAGGTGATGCCAACAAATCAATAGAAAAATGGAGGAACTGAGACAGACAGGAAGGCAGACAATTAAGATCAAACCACTTTGGCTCAATCTTACTGGGAACCTTTAACAGCCCACACACACACACAAAAAGTAAATTTAGCTTTATCCCAAGGGAACAGAAACATAAGGTGTTCATTTACTAACTTATTCAGTGTTTGAGTGACAAGTGCCTCACACAGCTAGATAGCAACCAGCTTCTGTATCCTTTCTGGAGTGATCCTTGGAATTCCAGTAGGAGAACAGTGCAGTGCTAAGATCTGAAAGAACGTAGGCACAGCTCTCCTGCACCTGCTACAAATGGGCACAGAAAGCTGCCTAAATGTCAATGGAAGAGAATCCCTAATGCAAACTTAAATCATAATGGAGGCATACTGATTCAAGACCTGAAGGTCCAAAAATTGGCATGGCTTCTTAAAACAGCTTGAGTTAGACTTTCATGTGCTTTGGCTGGACCTGAGTTTCTTTTCTCAGATCCCTTTCCCTACTTACTGTGTTTGATTCCATTCTTTTTTTTTTTAGTTTTTATCTTCGTAGCTGAAAATAGCTAATAATTGCTTTTAGGGCTGTATTTTTCATGGCTCAATATTCAATCACAGAGAAAAAGAATTGCTTTTCAAATTTCTTAAAGAAGTATGGGAATTAATTCTTTTGGGCCATAATTGGCTTGTAGAGAGGTCTTTTTGATGTAAATGTTGATTTTATTTCCTTAGGCGAGGGGATGAGATGAGAGCCTTACCCAAGCTTTATGAATACATGACTTGAGCTTAGCCCAGAGTGTGTTTATCTAACCATCCCTAGGCCTTCGACTGGAAGCCTCTAATCTCCATGCAACCTAATATTCTGCAAGTCCAGACAACTTTAGCTTCTAGTCTTCTGCTAGAATATTTTCAGCCTCCAAGACTTACTGCTGAATAACATCACCCTTTCCAGTACTTTCTGAACTGTGACTAGCTGGTTCAGTTCAGCTGTTCTGGCTTAAAACTCCTCTCCAAGCCTACTAATTCAAACTGGTTTCTTTCCATTTTTTTTCTTATCAGTTACATTTTATTAACTCTGTATCCTAGCCGTGCCCCGATCCCTCATTCCCTCCCAGTCCCTTCCTCCCTCCTTAATCTCCACCGTGCCCCTTGCCAAGTCCACTGATAGGGGGGACCTCCTCCCCATTCATCTGATCCTGTTTTATCAGGTATCTTCAGGACTGGCTGGAAAGCTCTCCTCTGTGGCCTAACAGGACTGCTCCTCCCTTGGGGGGTGGGGAGGCCAAAGAGCCAGTCATTGAGCTCCTGTTAGAAATAATCCTTGTTCCCCTCACTATGGGAAACCAATTGGTTACTGAACTACCACAGGCTACATCTGAGCAGAGGTTCTAGGTTATATCCATACATGGTCCTTGGTTGAATGTCAGTCTCAGAAAAGACCCTGTGCCCAGATATATTTGGTCCTTGTGGAGCTCCTATCCTTTCCCCATCAGACTAACTCCCCTTCTTTCTTATGATTCCCTGTACTCTGCCAAAGGTTTGGTCATGAGTCTTTGCTTTGAAAACACTGCTAGTTAGAGTCTTTCAAATGCGCTCAGTAGACTCCTGTCATACGTTCAATGCACATCCCATCTGTCTTTCTAAATGAGGATTGATCATCTTACCCCATGTCTGCTCTCTTGATTATCTTTTTAGGTGTACTGATTTCATTATGTTTATCATATCTTATAGGTCTATTAAGTGAGTATATACCGTGTTTGTCTTTCTCCTTCTGGGATATTTCACTCAGGATGATCTTTTCTAGATCCCACCATTTGCCTGCAAATTTCATGATTTCCTCCTTTTTGATTGCTGAGTAGTATTCCATTGTGTAAAATTACCACAATTTCTGTACCCATTCCTCCGTTGATGGACATCTGGGTTGTTTCCAGGTTCTGGCTATTACAAATAAAGCTGCTATAAACATGGTTGAGCAAATATCCCTTTTGTGTACTTGAGCAAACTTTGGGTATATACCTAGCAGTGGTATAGCTGGGTCTTGAGGAAGCACTATTCCTAATTGTCTTAGAAAGCACCAGATCAATTTCCAGAGTGGTTGTACCAGTTTACATTCCCACCAGCAGTGGAGGAGGGTTCCTTTTTCTCCACAACCTCTCCAGCATGTGTTGTCCCTTGAGTTTTTCATTTTGGCCATTCTGATGGGTGTAAGGTGATATCTCAGGGTCATTTTGATTTGCATTTCTCTGATGGCTAATGAGGATGAGCATTTCTTTAAGTGTTTCTCTGCCATTCTATATTCCTCTACAGAGAATTCTCTGTTTAGCTCTGTTCCCCATTTTTTAATTGGATTACTTGGTTTGCTGCTTTTCAGCTTCTTTTTCTTTCCATTTTTTATTCAATTGCTCTGTTTTGAAAAACTGCTTCTGAACTTCATGAACTAAACTGTCCAAACTCACCTGTATTCAACTGAACTGCACTGAACTATATGTACTCCCAAACTCTACTGTACTGTCTCCATGAACTCTTCTGCATTCCTGTAAAGTACCATACTTTCCTCCTCTGCACTGTACTGTCTGTCTCTCTGCACTGCTCTTAAGTAGCCTCTCTCTCTCTCTCTCTCTCTCTCTCTGTGTGTGTGTGTCTCTCATTGGTCATATCCTATCTCTGACTCATTCTGTCAAATCTTTCTCCTGTTCATAACTTTGTCCCTCAATTAGATGGCATTGTTAGGGATTAAAGGTGTGTACTAAGGAGGTATTCCAGCCAGGTCACACAAACCTTGTTCTTTGTATGTGATCCCTTGCCATGGCAGCCATGTTTTTGGATTAAAATTCCTCTACACATGTTTCCATCTTTGACCCAGTTACAGCAGCTAGATGACATAAGTCTTTCAAAACTCACTTTTGGGTAGAAAGGGTGAAGTGGTACATTGCCAGGAAATATATTGCCAAGAAATCTGAATTCTGATAGCACAAGTATAGGAAGTAATTCTGGAGCTCTTAAATCCAGTAGCACTGCCATTGTCAACCTTAAACAGTGGAGTCAAATGTATGCTATGGTTTCAGCCCTGATGTCAGCCAAATGTTCAAGGGGCAGAGAACATTTAGTTGTAGTGTGTTAGAAGGTGTGGGGTCAGACAGGCAGTAAAATTGATATTGAAAAACTAAGATACCCACAGTTGCTCCAGGAAAAGGAATTCAGACTGTATCTTTGAGAACACTGATGCTGGGAATATTTATTTAGCTGAGCCCAATAAGCAGTGTAAAGAGTTTCATCAAACTGGCACAGCAGGGGGCCATGGCAGCCAGGCTGCTGATAATTAACAGGGAAATGCCTGGCATGCACTCTCCCTGAAACATCCAAATAGATGCTGGGACTGCTGGGTGAATTCATTTTTCTCATGATAGCTGGGGTAAAGAGAGAACTGCTGCAGAAAATTACTGGAGACGCAGCCAGCCAAAGGAAGAGCAAAATGGCTGTTCTGAGGAAGTAGCCTGAGGAGGGTAACCCAGCCTGTGGAAGAGCGTGTTCTCACATACTTGGCACAATCAGCACTCACAGTGAATTCTAATACAAGCAATGGGGGAGTTCATCGCTTACAGCTCACAGGTGCCACCTTGGAAACAGTAGGGACAGAATGGTGATATGATAAAATTCATGTGAATCACAGAGATTTTGTTATTCTACCATCTTTCCTGAAGAAGAGAGAAGAATTATGAAAAGACATGTGGTCTGTGTAACTTCACAGTGAATTTATTATAGACTTGACACAAGAACCCAGTGCTCCTATCTGCCAGGTCATTGTCAATAACAGCAACATCTATTATCTAAATTCTCCAAATCCCATATAAACACAGACTTTGTCCCTCATTTATAGCTGAATCTTTAAATGGTATTCCTACAACAAAGTGCTAAGAGAAAAGCCAGCCCTAATCAACTCTGTCAACAAATAATTCTGGAATTTCTCTAAACTAAGCACCTGGGATGATGGTAACACAATAAATATATAATAATCACTCAGCTTTCAAAATATAGTAAGCACCAAGTTAGGCCATTTATAAACATAATTATTTAAATTTCAGTCACCATAATAGCTTTCATGTGGGTGCAATTTCCAGTTGATGTTTGCAGAGTATTTGGACTTGCCCATGAATCACAAACCTAATAAATGGTGGAAGAGAATCTGATTTCACTAACTTATCCAAAAATCCCTGACTCACTTTGGCTTTTCCTTCTTGGCTCAACCAGTGCTTCAGGGACTTCCTACATATTTTGATTTTCCCAATACAAAATTCTGAATCTTGAGAAATCAACCATATATACATATGTATGTATTTAACCTCTAAAGAATATTATAAATTCATTGTACTTTGTAGAATTACTGTTAAAGATTTTAGAAATTTTAGGGTTTTTTTTTTTTAAAGATATGAGGCACTTTTACACACTAAAAAGCAGCTTTCCTAAATGTCATTTCAAGAGCAAAGATAGATTTACTAAGACTTGGAATTGAAATTATTTCTCTCTCTTGCTTACTTTCCTTCCTGTGAAGACTGTGCAAGTTGTATCCTAGAATTAAAAGGGAGAATCTAACCCCATCCAAAGACTCCTTGCCAGATAGCTGCTTTCCTTTTTCTCCTTTTCCACCCCTGATCTGTATGACTTCCAATTCTCCTTCATGCGATTTCTCCAGATGGCATACATCTTTCTGCCTCCTGGCTCCTCCAACTTCTTTCTGCTGAATGGAAGCCAATTCTTGCATCTCAACGTCCTCCTCAAATGGATGTGCATAGCTTCTAGAAGGACCAAGCCATCTGATTCCCCAGTTTGCTCTCTTCACTCACCAATGCCCCTGCTTGACCTAGTCTTCTCCCTAATTGAGCTTGACAGAAGATGACCATTTTGGCCCTGCTTGCATCTGGTTTTCTTGTTGCTTAGTGTATCATCTTAATTCTCCTCTCTTCAGTTTCAACACTAAAATTTATTCTCTAATTCAGAGCTGTTTCTACTTTCACTATAATAGTATTGTTATAACTCAAGGCAGATGGATTGACTCTGACATTTCAAATTTCAAGAGTTTTTGGCAATTATATATCATCAGGATATCAAAGATGACCCAAGTTACCTGTTCACCCATAGGGGTGTGGGAGGAACTTAGAACATCCCACAGAAAGACAGTTCCTGAATCAGAGGCATGAAACACACAGAACATACCTAAGGATGGCGAGTACTTTCCTAATTTTCCTTCACTTCCTTATGTCAGCTCACAAACACCTATATTTTCCATTTAATATCTTTATTTTATATTAGTATTTTGTATTTTCTATTTTTATCTTATATTTTGTATGGCATAGTCCAAACATTTCCTACATTATAAATAAAATATTGTCTTCCTCCTGCCTCTAAAAAATTTCCTCCAAAGCAAAAAGATGCAACTGATTATGACTTGTTAAGATTTGCCTTTAAAAAACAAATATTTCCATTGCTAGGTTAAGCTTGCCTCAAATTATTGCAATTCTCTTGCCTCATTCTCTATTAGTTATTCATGTTCAGTGTGTATACTTCATCTGCTCTGTATATCATTGTTTATATTTTAATTTTAAATTATTTTATCTAGAGCCTTACTAAAAGGTATGAGTTGTTTCTTCTTCCCAGTATAATGCTCAGCTGGCCCACAGGTCAGTCTAATGAGACCCTAAGAGAGAGGGTGAGAATGGGATGGGACAAGAGACGGGAAGAATGGAGACAAGATAAAATTCTGATCAAGCCTCCGTTTATTGTTCTTCAGGTTACAGCTTATAAGGGGGCAAGAATGGGTAATTCGGGGGAAGGAGGTGTCAGTGAAAATCACAGAGCAGGACATTCTCAAGAAGGTTCTCAAAGCGGGAGTGAAGTTCTCATACTATACCTGCCAAATCTAAATGGTTGAGCAAACCTCTAACAAACAAAGAATACCTGAGATCCAGGGGTGAAAAATCACCATGTCATGCTAAGCATACTGTGACTCATGGATTCCAAGCAGGCTAGAATCAAGCAGCCATTTTATAGCTCCACACAATTGATTTCAGTCACAATTTCCATGTGCTCTTTGCCCCTCACTCACACAGGTCTATTCCTTACACTGCAATCAGACTGGCAGTTTTAGAAAATGGCCTTGGCAGTTTTATTTTCTAATCACTGCTTCCTCCAGGATAAGGTCTACTCCCCAACCTCCACCACTGCATGGATTATACTCCAGTTCATCAAGGTTCTGGTAACTTTTTATGCATCTCTTACCTTTGTGCGTTTTCCTACAATGCTCACTAGACAGTTTTGGAGTATCTTCTTTCATTCTCTACCTGTGCATCTTTTCTGGTCTCACTAATAACAACATCTGTGCATATTCCCTAGTCTGAGCAGCAACTGGGATTCATGTCTGCTTTCTTTACTTTCCAACTCCCTGAAGATTTTGTGTCTTTGCTAATACTTGGGAACATATAAACAAAACCTTAACAGTTATTTTGAAATGATTTTAGTATGCCATTTATTTATAAATAAATAATAACACAATTTAAATATACTCAGTGAACTGCTGCATGCCAGAGACTGATGTGGGCACTGTATGTGAGCACAGATGATTCATCTAAACATCTCTTCTCATGGACCTTCCTTCATAGTGGGGGAAGGGAGACTAGAGGCAAATAGAAATTGAAAGATGCTTTCAAACACAAAGTGTTTGGATAATTGGGAAATATTCTTTTGAAAAATTGAGTTAGCTTTTGTCTAGAAACTGTAGAATTTTATTTTTAGAACAACGTTTCTGATGTTTGAGTTGAGACCTGAGTCATAAGAAAGATGGTCAGCTAAAGATGGGCAGAGAGAATGTTTGGAAAATACAAAGACCATGAGATGGGAGCTTTCTTAGAGCATCAGAAGGCTAGTGAAGATGGGGGAGGAAGAATCTTCTTAAAGAAGTCAGAGCTTTCAGTAGAAACAGGGCCTGGCCTAAGTTACAGAATGATGTCCTAAGTCTAAAAATTCCTTGAAAACAGACATACCAGAATCATCTTTATATTGTTGTGGCTCAATGTGATGTTTGGCAAAAGAGATAAATACTTTAAAGGAAACTTTTACATCCAAGTTATTTGGAGAATGTTAAGTTGCTCCACATTGTGAACCAAAAAAAATGTGCTTCCTATGTTACATAATGCATGTCCATGGACACATTTGGCTAAGAGGAAATTTAGCTATTAAATAACAATCCTTGGATTTCAGTTTCCTCCAAGGACCATTTTGAGGATTTTTATTGATCTATAACAACCCTACTTACTCGGCAAATTCCTATTCACTCTACAGTCTTCGATTCTATCTTATCACTGAAATGATTTATTGCTTTTGGAGTTTTACAAGCTTCAATCTGCTCTTGGCTTTTTGCCTCTGATATTCAATTTTCACACTTACATTTATGAATTCAGGAATGGTACTAGACTGGCTTCCTTTGATAGGCTTTTTTCTTCCAACTTACTGTCAAACCTTACATTTAGAAGGCTGTATAAATCATCTCTGTTCAACTTTAAAAGTAATTATAGAGCAAATACTTCACATCTATGCATAGCTACTATGTAAGTTAAGAAAACTGAATGCTGCAGGTATGGGGCGTCATTTCACAACTGAAATAATCTTTAGGAATAGAACAGCCGTGTGTGGCCCATCATAGGAAAATCGCCAAGGCTCAGAATTAACAAATGATATTATATAGACCATGTGATGGTGACCAATTGAGATAGCACAGAGTCATAAGATCCAAACTAGCTGACTCTTCAGGGACTAGATCCATACTTTCTCAGGCCAGGTTTGTCTGGGTTCCAGCTGAACTCCTGAAACTTGATGAAGGGTCAACACTTGCAGGCAACACTGGTAGTTCATACTCGGAAGCTGTGTGCTAGTCTTGTGTGTTGTTGGTATTTTAACGTACACTTTCTTTTCTTTAAATCACCAACTTGGCTCATATTTAGAGATATTATTTTCTAAATATAATATTTGGGAAGTAAATCTGTGACAGTGGATTGAGAAAACAGTTTGCAGTTCTACATAATGGTTTCTAATTATTGGAAGATTGGGGCATTGTGCACACACTATATCTTTTCTTAGTACTACTGAGATCCAGACCTGAACGCTCCCCTCCCCCCTTCCCTTTCTTTCTCCTCATTCTCTCTTACCCTCTGGAACAAACAAATGCATCAGTCTACTCTTATACTTTGGAAACTCTAAAGGATGGGGAGAAGGCCATGCAGAGATCCCTGTCCTTCTACATAAATTTGTCCTGTAGAGACTCTCTTGACCTTTCCTAGGTAAATGGGGAGAGGTATAATTTTTTTTTTATTCTAAAAATTCATTCAAAAGTATAAAGTGCTGTGTATTTCTACTTCCAGCAGAAAATAAAGGCATAATGAGTTGGGAATTAGACATCAAAGAATAGTTGCAGACTGATTAACTAGAGAGTATTTCCCCAGGCTATCGGTATTTGTGATCACATAGAAAAAAAATGCAACAACCAAATAAAATTATTCAGTAGTTGGAATGACGCCTGTAGCCATCTGCGTTCAAATTTGTCATTTCTAAAGCTTTTCATTGTTTGTCAAATCAAATTAAAATTGCTGAGAAGTATATGAGATTGAGGCAAAAAGATTGCCAAATTGCAGCATGTAGTTCAGTATTCTGGTAATGCTGGAGAGAGAGTCGGTGAACGGAAAGAGGGCATGAAGAGGAATTTTCTATGAAGTGTGATGTTTCTTTGGGAAACTATTGTGGCTGACCATTTTATCACTTCATGTTTGATTGAAGTGGGTTTTCTTCTCAATGGTCTTCCAGTTAACAAATTCCCTCTTTAACTCTATTGTACTATTACAATAATGTATTAATTTTTATTTTGCCAATGTATTTCTTAGTTTTAAAATCTCATTTTCTTTAAAACATCTTTATAATTCTTTCACATCTGACATTATTTTTTTTCTGTCTTATTGTAGAAAACCATGTAAATGTCTGTTTTAAATGTATAAAGTGAGCCAATGATTCTTTTTTAACTAAAATATTTGCTATTATTTTAATAGTGTTTTACATTTTCTTATTCTTACCTATTTCTTCTCATAAAAGTATTATGTTTCAAAAACATTTGTGGAAGTGATTTTAGCCTAGGATAAAATATTCAGAAAAATATTTCTTTCTGTCATGTGTTTCAGACATTAGCAATTGTAGTCACTTTAATCCAATTTAGGCATTTATGTAAAACTCAGACAATTAAAATCTAGGCTGCGCATTAAAGTTGGGCCTCTGATTCCAACTTCTGTCATTTGGGTTCCCCTTCAGCCTCTCTGATATATCCTTTACACAGACTAAGAGGCACCAAACAATGATTCAGTTCTAGTTGTCCATCTTTTTCTGAATATTGGTTTAGTAACTATTCACCAACTTATTCCTTTTTTCTGCTTTCAGACTGCTGAGCTAAACTCAAGTTACAGACCTTTCCTATCAACTTAGCTACAAGAAATAAAAAGATGTCTATTCACTAGGAGGTTTCTCCATCTCATATATATATACACACACACACATATATATACACACATATACACATACATGAACATATCCGTATGTTTACATAAGGAAATATATAGATACAGATGCATATTTAGGTGAATGATCAGAAGTTGAGAATATGAGGGTTTAAAAAGCAGTTTAAGATTGCAAAAATCAAGCTAATCTCTCTTGATGAACTTGAGATGATTGATATCTTCAGAAGCAAATGTGTTATTTCTTTATGAAGTTCAGCTGAAAATTAAACTTCTTTTCAACACATGCTTCTGATGTATTTGAAAGCTGGCAGATAAACCTAGGAGTTATAAAAGGGTTTCCTTAATTTTCTTGGCTTAAAATTCCTTAAGCACAAGAAGCATTCTTTTCATAAACTTCTATTTGAGATATTAACATATATACAAATATGGATATATATATATATTTTAATTAACTTTTTTATTTTTTATTAATTACACTTTATTCATTTTGTATCCCTCCATAAGCCCCTCCTTCCTCCCCTCCGGTTCCCACCCTCCCTCCCCTTTCTGCATGCATGCCACTCCCCAAGTCCACTGATAGGGGAGGTTCTCCTCGCCTTTCTGATCTTAGTCTATCAGTTCTCATCAAAAGTGGCTGCATTGTCCTCTACTGTGGCCTGGTAAGGCTGCTCCCCCCTCCGGGGGAAGTGATCAAAGAGCAGGCCAATCTGATTATGTCAGAGGCAGTCCCTCTTCCCATTACTATGTAACCCACTTGGACACTAAACTGCCATGGGCTACATCTGTGCAGGGGTTCTAGGTTATCTCCATGTATGGTACTTGGTTGGAGTATGAGTCTCTGGGAAGACCCCTGTGTTCAAATTTCTGGTTCTGTTGCTCTCCTGTGGAGTTCCTGTCCCTCTCCAGATCTTACTGTTTCCCACTTCTTACATAAGATTCCATGCACTCTGCTCAACAGTTGGCCATAAGTCTCAGCGTCTGCATTGATAGTCTGCAGAGCCTTTCAGAGGCCCTCTGTGGCAGGTTTATAGCTTGTTTCCTGTTTTCTTCTTCTTCTGATGTCCTTCTTCTTTGCCTTTCAGGACTGGGATTGAGCATTTTATTCAGGGTCCTCTCTTTTTATTAGTTTCTTTAGATGGACAGATTTTAGTAGGTTTATCCTATATTACATGTCTATATAAGTGAGTATATATCGTGTGTGTCCTTCTGCTTCTGGGACAGCTCACTCAGGATGATCCTTTCCAGGTCCCACCATTTACCTGCAAATTTCATGATTTCCTTATTTTTCATTGCTGAGTAATATTCCATTGTGTAGATGTATCACAATTTCTGCATTCATTCCTCAGTTGAGGGGCATCTGGGCTGTTTCTAGCTTCTGGCTATTACAACTAAAGCTGCTACAAACATGGTTGAGCAAATGTCCTTATTGTGTACTTCAGCCTCTTTTGGATATATGCTTAGGAGTGGTATGGCTGGATCTTGAGGAAGCGCTATTCCTGGTTGTCTGAGAAAGTGCCAGATTGATTTCCAGAGTGGTTGTACAAGTTTACATTCCCACCAGCAGTGGAGGAGGGTTCCCCTTTCTCCACAGCCTCTCTAGTATGTGTTGTCACTTGAGTTTTTGATCTTGGCCATTCTGATGGGTGTAAGGTGAAATCTCAGGATCATTTTGATTTGCATTTCCCTAATAGCTAATGACGTGGAACATTTCTTTAAGTGTTTCTCTGCCATTCTATATTCCTCTACAGAGAATTCTCTGTTTAGCTCTGTTCCCCATTTTTTAATTGGATTACTTGGTTTGCTGCTTTTCAGCTTCTTTAGTTCTTTATATATACTTTATATATATATCTGTCAGATAAAGGGTTGGTGAAGATTCTTTCCCAATCTGTAGGCATTCATTTTGTTTTGATGACGGTGTCCTTTGCTTTACAGAAGCTTTTCAGTTTCATGAGGTCCCATTTAATGATTGTTGCTCTTAGAGCCTGTGCTGTTGGTGTTCTGTTCAGGAAGTTGTCGCCTGTGCCAATGAGTTCTAGGCTGTTCCCTACTTTTCTTCTAACCAATTTAGAGTATCTGGTTTTATGTTGAGGTCTTTGATCCACTTGGACTTTAGTTTTGTGCAGGGTGATAAATATAGATCTATTTTCATTTTTCTGCATGTAGATATTCAGTTAGACCAGCACCATTTGTTGAAGATGCTATCTTTTTTCCATCGTATGGTTTTGGCATCTTTGTCAAAGACCAGGTGTCCATAGTTTGTGGGTTTATTTCTGGGTCTTCTATTCAGTTCCATTGATCCTCCTTTGTGTTTCTATGCCAATGCCATGCCGTTCTTATTACTATTGCTCTGTAGTACAGCTTGAGATTGGGGATAGTGCTTCCTCAAGACCCAGCTATACCACTGTTAGGTATATACCCAAAATTTGCTCAAGTATACAACAAGGACATTTGCTCAACCATGTTTGTAGCAGCTTTATTTGTAATAGCCAGAACCTGGAAACAACCCAGATGTCCATCAACAAAAGAATGAATACAGAAATTGTGGTATTTTTACCAATGGAATACTACTCAGCAATCAAAAACGAGGACACGATGAAATTTGCAGGCAAATGGTGGGTTCTAGAAAAGATCATTCTGAGTGAAGTATCCCAGAAGGAGAAAGACACACATGCTATATACTCGCTTATATAGACCTATAAGATATGATAAACATAATGAAATCAGTACACCTAAAGAAGATAAACAAGAAAGCGGACATGGGGTAAGATGATCAATCCTCACTTAGAAAGACAAATGGGATGTGCTTTGGACGTATGACAGGAGTCTACCGTAGAAGGCATCTGAAAGACTCTACCTAGCAGTGTATCAAAGCAGATACTAAGACTCATAACCAAACCTTCGGCAGAGTGCAGGGAATCATATGAAAAAAGGGGAGTTAGTATGACGTGAAAAGGATAGGAGCCCCACAAAGACCAAATATATGTGGGCACAGGGGTCTTTTCTGAGACTGATACTCCACCAGGGACCATGTATGGATATAATCTAGAACCTCTGCTCGGATGTAGCCCATGGTAGCTCAGCAACCAATTGGTTTCCCATAGTAAGGGACAGGTTCTATTTCTGACAGGAACTCAATTACAGGCTCTTTGACCTCCCCACCCTCCAAGGGAGGGGCAGTCCTGCTAGGCCACAGAGGTGGACTTTGCAGCCAGTCCTGAAGATACCTGATAAAACTGGGTCAGGTGAAAGGGGAGGAGGTCCTCCCCAATCAGTGGACTTAGAAAGGGGCAGGGGAGGAGATGAGGGAGGAAGGGAGGGTGGGATTGGGAGGGAATGAGTGAGTGGGATACAGCTGTGATACAGTTTATAAAATGTAACTAATAATAATAAAAAATTTAAATAAAAAAAGATTTGTTTATTGTGTATACACTGTTGACTGCATGTATACCTGCATGCCAGCAGAGGTTGCCAGGTCTCACTATAGATGGTTGTGAGCCACTGTGTGGTGGTTGGGAATCGAACTCGTGTCCTCTGGAAGGGCATCTGGTGCTTTTAACCTCTGAGCCACCTCTAGCAGCCCCGCATCCTCACACTATGGATTTACTTGTTATTAAATTTTATGTAGAGAATTACTTATTAGGTGGTCAACATTTTATTGCCTAATTTGCTGTCAGCAGTATCAATATTGGCATTTATCGATCACACATTCTCAGTTTTTAATATCAAAACCCATTGCATAAATTGCAATATAATTTCTCCACTCTCTTGTTGATAGAATTAGAAGTGATTTAAGTTTGTTTCTGTGGCTATAACTTGAGTTGAGTAATTCATTTTTTTAAAAGGTTCTGTATGTTGCAAAGTACAAAATCAGTTGGTCAATCTGCAGACACTCTTGTGTTGTTCATGTCATGATGTAACTTGACAAAAGAGAGAAGTGACAAGTTAGAAAGGAGGCCACATTTCTTATTCCAGGGGAAAAAAGCTTTAATCCAGCCATGAGGGCTCTGCCCTACAGCCTAAATGCATTCCATTAGACTCCACATTCTCATATGTATATACTGAGGAGTTAAGGTCTCAGTAATTTAACACACAGGGAGTACACTCAAACTATACAGGGATCATTTTAATAAAAACATCATTTTTTCATTTATTTATTTAATCTCTTTAAGACCTGATCACAGCCCCTCCTCCTCTCTTCTCAGTCTCATCCTTATGTCCCCCTTATTCCTCTCTTTCCTTCTTCTCAGGGAATAGCAGCCCCCAGGGGGTGCCAACCCATCCTGGCACATCAAGTTGCAGCAGGAATAAAAGCATCCTCTCCCACTGGAGCCTGGTAAGGCAGCCCAGTCAAGGGAAAGGGATCCAGAGATAGGCAACAAAGTCAGAGATAGCCTCTACTCCCATTGTTAGCAGACCCAAATGTTGACCGTGCTCCACATCTGCTACGTATGGGGATCTAGGTCCAGCCTGCGCATGCTCCTTAGTTGGTGGTTTGCTGCCTGTGAGCTCCATGGGCCCAGGTTAGTTGACTCTGTAGGTCTTGTGGTGTCCTTGATTCCTTTTGCTTTTATTCTGCCTCTCACTTTTCTACAGAACTTCCTAAGCTCTGCCTATTTTTTGGCTGTGAGTCTCTCTATCAGTTTCCATCAGCTGCTGGATGAAGCCTCTCAGGAGACAATTATGCTATGCTCCTGTCTGCAAGCATAGCAGAGTATCATTAATAGTGGTAGGGGCTGGCTCTCCCATGGGGTGGCTCTCAAGTTGTTTTGCCAGTCCCTCAGTCTTTGCTCCATCTTTATTCCTCCATTTCTTGTAGTCAAAACAAATTTTGGGTGGAAGGTTTTATGGGTGGGTTTATATCCCCCTCTCTCCACTGGAAGTTCTACCTGGCTATAAGAGGTGGCCTCTTCAGGCTCCTTAACCTCTACTGCTAGAAGTCTCATCTAGGGTCATCCCATAGACTCCTGGGAGCCTCTCCTGTCCCAGAGATGACCCCCTGTTTCTGTTTTCTCTCCCCACTCCCTTACCACACCTGATCCCCACTCTTGTTAATCTCCCTACTTCCTCTCCCACTGAGTTCCCTTCCATTATCTACTTCAGATGTCTACTTTATTTCCTCTTCTGAGTTAAATTCAAGCATATGCCCTTGGGCCTTCCTTAGCTTCCTTGAGTCTGTGAACTGTAGTACGGTTATCCTGTCCTTTATGGCCAATATCTACTTAGAAGTACATACCATTCTTGTCTTTCTGGATCTGGGTTACTTCACTCAGAGTGAACTTTTCTAGTTCCATTCATCAAACAGATCCATATTTATCACCCTGCACAAAACTGAAGTCCTAGTGGATCAAAGACCTCAACATAAAACCAGATACACTAAATCTAATAGAGGAGCAAGTGGGGAATAGCCTTGAACTCACTGGCACAGGAAACAATTTCCTGAAAAGAAAAATCAACAGCTCAGGCTCTAAGATCAACAATTACTAAATAGGACTTCATGAAACTAAAAAGTGTTTGCAAACAAAGAATACTGTCAATAAGACAAAATGGCAGCCTATAGAATGGGAAAAGATCTTTACCAACTCTACTTCTGATAGAAGGCTAAAATACAAATTATATAAAGAACTCAAAAAATTAAACACCAACAAACCAAATAATCCAGTTAAAATGGGGTACAGAATTAAACCAAGAATTCTCAACAGAGGAACCTCTACTGCCTGAAAAACACTTAGAGAAATGCTCAGCATTCTTAGTCATCAGGGAAATGCAAATCAAAACAACTCTGAGATTCCATCTTAGACTGGTCAGAATGGCTAAGATCAAAAACTCAAGTGACAGCACATGCTGGTGAGGATATGGAGCAAGAGGAAACACTTCTCCATTGCTGGTGGGAATGTAAACTTGTACAACCACTTTGGAAATTAACCTGGCACTTTTTCAGAAAATTGGGAATAGTACTACCTCAAAATCCAGCTATACCGCTCCTGGGCATATACCCGAAAGATGCTCCACCATACAGCAAGGCCACTTGCTCAACTGTGTTCACAGAAGTTTTATTCATAATAGCCAGAGACTTGAAAAAACCTAGATGTCCTTCATCCAAAGAATGGATGAAGAAACGTACATTTATACAATGGAATAATACTCAACTATTAAAAATGAAGACATCATGTAATTTCATGCAAATGGGTAGAACCAGAAATGAACATCTTTGAAAAGTTTTTTAAAAATTTATTTATTTTTGTGTTAATTACAGTTTATTCACTTTGTATCCCAGCTGTAACCCCCTCCCTCTTCCCCTCTCATGTCCACCCTTCCTCCCTCTTCTCCTCCCATGCCCCTCCCCAAGTCCACTGGTAGGGGAGGTCCTCCTCCCCTGCTAGCTGAAAAAATTTTGATATTAAAGTGGTGCTGTTATCAGTAGTCTCATAATTCTTCTAGGTAGAATTTGTTTGTTAGAGTTCACAGGGGTGATGTCTTTTTGTCAGAACCTAAACTTGCTTATAATTGTATAAAAAAACTGCCTATACATAGATAAACCTATGCTTAAAATGGAATATTATAACTAAATGGAATATTATAACTATTTCTCTTGGGAAATAGAATTACTCATTTATTCCACAGAGCCAACTGAACGTCTGCTATTTGCTACTCTCTATGCTAATGTAATTTACATTAAATTATATTAAATGATAATTATATAACAATATCATCATAACATGATATAATTTAAAAGAATGATAAGAGCTAGGGAGAAAACAAATCAAGTCCGGGTTAAGAGTGAGAGCTGGATGTAATTTCATCTTGGAAGCTTTACATCAAGAAATTTCTTTGAATGGATGACATTGGTAGCATGAGGAAGGAAACTGTGGCAAGATTTCAGGGAGAGAGTTCTGGAAAAGGATGTTGCCAGACCAAATCTCTGAGCAAAAAACAAGATTGGCAGGTTCAGGAGGAGCAAGAGGACAGTGTGGCTGGAGCCAGGGGCCAGAGAGGAAGGAAGTGAGTGTATGTCAGTGGTAGATTTTACTCCAAAGTTGATAGGATGCTGTTGGGCCTTAATAGGTCGTGCCTTTGCCATCTGACTTGATTTATATTTACTTAAGAAAGATCAGTTTGTATATGTAGAATGGATTATGGGTTAGGAATTCAATCAGGAAACCTTCCTTCTTTCCTTTTTTCCTCCCTCCTTTCCTTCCTTCTTTCCTCCCTCCCTCCTTCCCTCCCTTCCTTCCTTCCTTCCTTCCTTCCTTCCTTCCTTCCTTCCTTCTTTCCTCCCTCCCTTCCTTCCTTCTTTCCTCCCTCCCTTCCTTCCTTCCTTCCCTCCTTCCTTCCTTCCTTCCTTCCTTCCTTCCTTCCTTCCTTCCTTCTTTCCTTCCTTCCTTCCTTCTTTCCTCCCTCCCTTCCTTCCTTCCTTCCTTCCTTCTTTCCTTCCTTCCTTCCTTCCTTCCTTCTTTCCTCCCTCCCTTCCTTCCTTTCTTTCTTTTGTAATACAGGTCTTACTATGTATGTCTGGCTGTCTTGGCACTCACTACATAGAGGAGGCTGGTCTCAAATCAAAGAGATCTACCTGTTCCTGTGTCCCAAGTGCTAGAATTAATGGTAAGCACCACCAAGCTTGGTGCTTTCCTTAAATTCTGAGAAACACATCATTGAGATGAGGGATTGAAGATGTTATAGAAGCTTCTACAGGGAATAATCAGAATTTGTTTTTTAAAAAATGATAGATTATTATAGATGAGTAAATGTGCAAAAATTTCAGGATGAGACATTGCTAAACCACCCTCTTGCCCCCACTCTTAATATATAGGTAAGAAAAACAAAGCTTAGAGAGCTTAAGTATTTTTCCTAAGGTGAAGAGATGAGAACCACATTAAAAGCACAAAGAAATTTAGAAGCCAATTTCTGATTCTAAGCTAACCTATCAGCATGCTGCAAAATGACATGGGTAAAAGCTACAAGTATTTTGAAATTGTTATCTCACTTTCTTTTTAGCTAAAATGTTGGAAAAAACAAAATGATTGACTTATGTACTAACTTGAATATATATCTACTCTGAACTTTTTTTCAGAGTAGATATATTAGTTACATTTTATTAACTCTATATCCCAGCTGTATCCTGCTCCCTCATTCCCTCCCAATCTCACCCTCTATCCCTCATCTCCTCCCGCTTTCCAAGTCCACTGATTGGGGAGGACCTCCTTCTCTTTCATCTGACCCAGTTTTATCAGGTATCTTCAGGACTGGCTGAAAAGTCCTTTTCTGTGGCCTAACAGGGCTGCTCCTCCCTTGGGGGGTGGAGAGGTCAAAGAGCCTGCTAATGAGTTCATGTCAGAAATAGTCCCTGTTCCCTTTACTAGGGTAACCTACTTGGTTACTGAGCTATCTCGGATACATCCGAGCAGAGGTTCTAGGTTATATCCATACATGGTTCTTGGTTGGATAAACAGTCTCATATAAGACCCCTGTGCCCAGATATATTTGGTCCTTGTGGAGCTCCTATCCTCTCCAGGTCATATTAATTCCTCCTTCTTTCATATGATTCCCTGCACTCTGCCGAAGGTTTGGTTATGAGTCTTAGTATCTGCTTTGATACACTGCTAGGTAGAGTCTTTCAAAGGTCCCCTGTGGTAGCCTCCTGTCCTATTACTTTTTTTCTACTCTGAACTTTTTAATGGCAAAGTCTTTACTTTCTTACTAGTGTTATTTGGAATAACATAATTAGTTTATCATAATTTATATATTCATAAATTTATTAATTTATATATTTATTATTAGTATATCATAATTTATATATTTACAAGGTGATGATTTTATTCATGTAGGCATAACTCATGCTTTTGTAGTGAGAACATTCAAAACTTTCTCTAGGTATTTTGAAGTATAAAATGCCCCATTAACTGTAGTCATTCTCTTGTGCTATGGATCATAGAAATATAACATTAGCTCAATTAACCAGACTTTATTTCTCCCCTGTTCTTCCTTCCCAAGCCTCTGCTTAACACCATTCTCCCATTGATTTGTATTATATTATTTGTTTTTACTACATATAAGTTATGCCATGGGTCTTTCTGTGCATGGCTTATCTCACTTCATACAATGTCTTTTAGGTTCATCTTACTGTCACAATTGGTTCATGTTTTGTGTAGTTCAGTAGTATTTCATTTTGTATCCTTGACACATTTTTTAAAAAATAACTTTAAAAATTCATTGATCTGTTGAAGTCCATGTTTTATATGGTGAATTCTTTATAGAAGTTTTCTGAGTAAATATATGAGGACTGGGAATTTTAAGAGTTTTTGTCAGGTTGGAAAGGGGAGACAGACAGGTATCAACATGCTTAGCATTGTGCTAATGGAGAAAGCACCTGAGGCATTAGTCAGGCTGTCTAAAATGATGACTAGCAGAAACTCAGGTCAAACTGATTAACATTAAACAACATCCAGGAGCTGAAAGGACAACATTTAAGGGGTAGTTCTGGCTTCAAGTATGGCTAGATCTAAGACCAATGTGATATCAAAGGGATCCTGTGTTTCTGTTACTATCTTTCTAGTTTCTGCTCTACTATCTTCATGTTGGTTTCATTTTTGGTTAAGACTTTCTCACATGGCCCTCCACTGCCAGAAACTTACATACTTCACTTTATTAACACCGACATAAAGCATTTTCTTCCCAATCTGCTTTCAACTCCATTCCTCCTCTGAAAAAGACCATCTTGGAGAACTATGCAATTTTATTGGTTTTGTTTTTCTGTAATAATCTCTATCTATTGCAAAAAAGTTTATATGTGGAAGGATGAAGATTATACTATCTGTAAAGTTCCCTTGTTGAAGGGTGAAGACTATACTTACCTGTGAGTACAAGGACAACTACCTAGAATGCAGTTAGAGATTATGCTGGTATAATGAAATGGTGTTGGAGTTTCTCTTCCAAGATCCATGACTTTGCTAACCCTGGGAGTTGGCTAGGTTTCTAGTACCATGATATTCCTCTTGTTGAGTGTGTCTTAAATTCAATTAGAGAGCAGTTGGTAACACAAGGTATGGGTGCCAGTACTGCACCCTTAGGGTTATTGCATTATGCTGGTCATTGTTGTAGTTCTTAGGCATCATATCTGGATAGAACTGTTGATTACTTTTCTCTTTTGGAAGCTTGCGTGGTGCCTTCTGTTACTTTGAAAGCTAGTCCCTAGGAAGGAGGCTTTCAGTTAAATTCCAACTCAGGAGCCTCTGGACTCTGTGTGTATAAATGTAATAATTTTAAATGAACAATAAAGCCATAAAGTTGAAGGAGAGCAAGGAGGGGCATATGGGAGGATTTGGAGGAAGGAAATGGAACAGGAACATGATATAATTTCAAACAATGGGAAGAGAGGAAAGAGGAGGAAGCCACAGTGAGTTAACGTGGAAAAGAAACCATGAGGGCCAGGAGGAAAGACTCTGAGAGTGGCATGGAAAGGAGTGATCCAGACGAAAAATAAGCAAGTTTTTGTAGAATTATGGATGGGAATCAGGCCAGATAGAAATGGTTAAGGCAGATGGCTTTGGATGGGGGCTGGGAGGTGGATGGGGTGGTTTTTGAGATAGCATAGGTAGAATTATTTGCCCAGCCCAGTGTGTTATGAGGCAATTATAAAGTATAACAGATGTCTGTGTCTTATTGGTTCTGATAGTGGGTTAAATAGTACCACCATAATCATTATAGGGCTAATAGTAAACATTTGTCAGATACCATTTATTTCAGTAACAGAGAAGGTCTTAGGTCTTGTTGCTCTAACAAAATATCTAACAAAAGCAACTTAAGGAAGAGTTCATTTGGTTCCCAGTTTGAGGATTCAATCTGTCATGATGGGGAAGGTGCGATGGTAGGTGCATGAGGCAGCTGACCACACTGCATGTCCAGTCAGGAAGCAGAGATGAGCGTTGTCAACTCAGTTTACTCTTTGCTTTTTATTCAGCATGAGACCCTACCCCATAAGATAGTTCTAGCCACTGTAGTTCCAGACTTGGGTAGGTCTTCTCACCTCAGTGAAAACTCTCCAAAAGCACCAATGTAGCCAAGAAACACAGAAGTACAATATGCAAAGATTGTATGACTAGTCTTGATTCTCCCCTCTTATTCTTTTGTAGAAATACTTATGCACATAACTTGCTGTGGACTTTAAAATATCTTAGACCATGGTGTGATAATTGTAACTCTTCAAACCTTGCACACTGAATTTAGCATCTGAATTGATCTGACTCTGAGCCCAGCCACTATCAGCTGACCCACAGAAAGCCCACAGGAAGAAACCAAATGACTTGTTGTAAGCTACACTAAAACTTGGGTGATTTTATGCACACCGAAACATGACTTGGGCACATGGTATTTAGTGAATTTTGACAACAAACATAGTGACAATATCATTTAGATTCTCTTTTCTTTGCTTCTTTTGAAAACCAGTTGACTTCTAAGTATTGTTTCAACTGTTGGTAGCCAAAAGCCACACAAACTGATGACTATTACTTTCCTTACTTTATAGCCACAAAGGTCTACTTTTCTTGTCTTTTGACATTATAGGAAGACCCTGTTTCAGGGTCTTTGCATTTGCTCTTCTCTCAGCCCAGAATACTATATCTATGCCTAATTCACATAACTCATTCATTCATCACTTCCATTTTCTAAATGACATCTTCAATGTGTTTCCATGACAACCATATATAGCACTTCCCACTATACATTCCCTTGCCCTTCCCTACTGTTTTTCTCAAAAGCAGTTTTCACATCAACTTAATATATAATATACTAATTCACAGTAATTGTCATAATATGTATTCAGACTTGTCTTCTGTATCTCTCCTTACTAGGTTTTAAGCTCCATAAAAATATTGATTGAAGTGTTTACTATTGACTTGCCAAGGCCAGACCCACAGAGAACACCTTATAAATAATGCTTAGTGACTGAACAATGCTCTGTGGTTCGAATACAAGGGCTGATAGAAAGTGGATTACTACAAAAACTCAAATTGATACCTTTTAGTAAGCTCTGTCTAAAAAATTTGTGTTCTGGGCAGAAGACATATACTCATGTGGAGAAGGGTTTGGGGATCGAGGATATAGTAAGGGCTGGAGCATGGCTCAAGGGGAAGTAGGAGGCCAATGAGAAATTAAAAAACGTGACTGTGGCCAGCATCTAAGAGAAAGGGCTATAATTGAGAATAAGCCAAGCCTGTACTGCTTAGATGTGAGGTGTGGTGGTTAGTTTCTGCTGGGATAACTGTGTAGATACTGTTACTGCCTACTTAGTTTGGGATACTGCACGAGAGAAGGCTTGAGGACAAAAGTGAAGAGAGGAATGTGATAAGCAGGTGTCTTGGGGCCTTGAAGTTGTGGGTCTGGGGCTGGAGATAAAGATTGGGGAGCCATTATTATAGATCCTATGAACAGCATTCAGAGTGGAAAGAAGGAAAGATATTAGAGGCAGCACCATTATTTAGAAAAATACATAAAAGAACAACTGTGAATACAAGTAAAGCAACATTTAGAAACAGAGAAAACCAGGGAACAGTTTCAGAGGAAGGCAAGAGTGCCCCAAGTCAGAAAGATAGAAAGGCATAGGAATAAAAGGGTGACAATGTAGTTGGCATATGGCATCCAGGAAACAGAGTGGGCATCACGCAAGGAAGAGCTTCAGTACTTACTCTTCCCAGGTCTCCCTGAATGGAGCCATTAGGCAACATCCCATGGTGTCAAAGTAAGTCTTCTGTCTGTTCCATTTACCCCAACTTCTGCAACATGGATAATGGAAAACATCCTCAATAGTTAATATCCCAAATTACTACTGTCTTAAGGTTGAATACCACAATTTCCTTATTTCATAAAAGAAAGTTGGTTTTCTGGAATATTCTGATACTGGAATCAAGGAAATCTGGTCAGGCTTAGAGCCAGCTGTTGCTGAAAGATAACCTTAAACAACATGGGGATTTTCTTTGACTTCAATTTTTCTTGTTTGTAAAACCACAGGATGATCTCAGCAAGATCCATGGAAGAATATATGGAAAGTGTTTGATTTACATTTTAACCATAACACATTTTAATTAATTAAACAATACTGGACATTTATTAATGATACCATAATTGGGTAATGTTTATTTCATTTCAGTAATCAATTTTCTTTTGGGCACATTCCATTTCTCTACATTATCCTTTAGAAAGCACAGAAATCTAAACAGGGCCCATGCTCTTTAGTGCGGCTGTGACTAATGCTGATTACATATGAGGCAGAACAAAACAGATTATACATCTGTCATAAGCTGCTGGCTATTGTCAAGGTACTAGTGATTTCTTTAGTATGCCTGCTGCAAAGAAGCAGAATTCTAAATATAGACCACATCATTTGCATAAATACCTAAGGTTCTCTTTTTAAAACCCTGATCCAAGCCAAGACCGTATATACTAAGGGTCCTGAAAACAAAATAATACAGCCCACCAGATGACTGATTCAACAAGATTTGTTGAATGTAGATAAATTTTTTTAAAAATAATTTATGTTGTGCATTTTCCTACTAAGATGCTATTAGTTTTGCAAACATGGCCCAAATGCCAGCATCAATGCTGTATCTTTGTCTTTTAGTGGAACTGATGGACAGGACCACAGTCCAGTGGTTGAATGTTACCCTGTGTGAGACCCTAGTTCAACTCCCAGCGTGACAAACAAACAAACAATTAGATAAATAAACAGAGAAGGTGAGAGCTGAAGACCTACAGTTTCTGGCCAGTGTTAGCTCTGGCCAGGAGCTAACACATATGGTCTTTGCAATATATATGCGAGGAAGGTGTGATCTTTCCTGCCTAGATGGCGGTGATCTACTTTGATTATGGGTTTTCATTAGGTCAGTAGTGTATGATGGAAGTGCTAGAGTGATGGGTGCCTCTTAGACTTAAGAAGACAGTGCTTCCGGGGGAGATCTAGGAAGCTTTTTCCTTCATCACGAACACTTATCTTGGCTAGCAGCACTGCCTTTCTAGCCCAGGAATCAATATTCATGGAAAATTGCTACCTCAGTATATCTGTAGACCCTGCATAGTTCTAACCTACCTGTATACCTGAAAGTAGTACATACATGATTAAGTTCCTGAATTCCATATTGGTTTGTTTAGCAACACAAACATGTGAACAGTTAACTGAGACAATATAATTTCATATAATAATAACCTTTCCTATGCACTCAGTGCCCTTTGGGATTTTTATTTTCTGAAACTGCTTTGTTTCAGCCCTCATTGACTACAATGCAGACATCATGGCAGAACACTGCTTAGAGCAAAATTAGTTCATAATTTTTAAAGGTTTACAAATTAGATTTATCCAGCTGGTGATGGTGTTCTCAGTCTAACTCACGGATACTCAACCACTCAACCATGGGTGATTTTGCATACTAGCGCTATTTGCCAAGGTCTCAAGACACTCAGATTATTATAGTCCAGGGAAGGGGTGTTATTCTCTCTGCATCTAACATCTGAATAGTAGTTAGGCTGGAGATAAAAATGTGAAAGGCATAATCCTAGCCTGATAGATGCATAAGAGAAGATGAATGAGGAGTAAGGACATTCAGAAGAATACCTCTTAAAGTTAGCAGTGGGAAGAAGACAGAGATGCTTGCTAGCTAGCCACGTATATTTCTTCACTGCAAGGAATTATATGTTCCCAACTGTATATAGCTTCAAAGCTGAGAACACTATTTCTCTCTCTCTTTCTGTGTGTGTGTGTTAACTGACTGAATCAGAGGGCATGTGAGATATTATCTTTGAAAAGCACAGCACTAAAATTGATAACACTCATTAGGGACAAACATGAAGACCTGAACAAGTAAATGTGGCCTTCAGATCAGAGACCAGGATCCTTCCTCCTCCCTTTCTGAGATTTAAAAACTTTTATAGGATTTAAATATTTTACTAAGACAATTCCTTGAAACATTTTCTTTTTTTTTCCATGAGTATTTTAGTAAAATTCTCTATTGCTCATCTAAGAGAGGCCTTATGATTTAGACATTAATTTATATTATTATACTTTTTCATCCACTCAGAATATTTATGGAAGACTGATCATGTGCCTGGTGCCATTAGGATTTCTCATTCATAAGATGTCAGGTTTAATACTGTGTCTTTTTTTCAAAGTAAGCAAATAAGAGTGAAAGAAATTCTGTATTGCGTTTGAAGTACCAGACAATGAACACAGTCTGTTCACCATTCACCATGCACCTTTGACTACCCCTTCCTGTGTCTCCAAAGAAAATAGAACCTGTCTATAGTAGCGACATCTGAGATGTATCTTCCCACCTTCCTTAAGGGACAGCCATATATAACTGTGAATGGCTTTGTATTAGAAGCCACTGAGGCCCCTTCTGGTGATGGTCATAGGCAGATGCAATGGAGGTGCCCTGATGCCCTTTCCTGAAATATTAACGTATTATATAAGTTTAGTATCACTTACTATTGTTTGTTTAGTAGTGCTCAGGGTCAAAATCAAGGCCTTGAGCATGGTAGGCAGGCACTCTGGCAAGGGACTACATTTCCAGCTCATGTACCAAATTTTGTGGACAGGTTTTATGAGGAAGAGGTATGCCAACAGGATTGAGAAGTGGTGGAATCTTTAGGAGATGGGGTTTAATGGAATGAATTTAGGACCTTGTTGCTATGTCTTTAAGAGGGAGAGAATCTCTTTGCTTCTGTCTGTCTCCTGACTTCTATGAGATGTGTTTTCCCTCCCTCCCTTCCCCACAGATTCCCGAATAGTAGGTCTAACCACCATAGACTGGAACCTCTTAAATCTGTGAACCATAGCATATCTTTCCACCTTTTAATTTTATTATCTCAGGTATTTTTTCAGAGTGAAAGAAAGCTAACACATTCTTGTCAATGACGACAGAGAAACTTGCCTGGTCCTAATTGACAGAATTGGCATATGGTAGTTGCTCAGAGCACAAAGAGCAGAATGAAATGTTGAGTCCATTGCAGAGATGAGAGAAAACTGAGGCATTGAAGAGGTAAAGTGACATCTGAGGATCATGCAATGAGTGTGCAGAAGAGTGCCTTGAGCACACTGGCTCCAGAGTCTGTGGATGTTATTTAAATACTCTTTAGACCCTTTTAAGAAGCCATGTTTTCTCAGAGAAAACCCGAGGGGCTCTTCAAAACTTAACAGCAGGCAACAGGCCTTTGTTTTATTATTTCAAATGATATGTGCCTATTAGCTGGTGGCTCCCAGATGCCACCAATATTTCTGAAAGGTCAGAGAGAAGTAGAAGGCAGAAAACAGCGGACTCTTCTTGTTGGGCACCCATCCCACTTGCCTCTCGCATATAACCACAGCTTTACACCAGTTTAAAGTGCATTTGTAGTAGTGATCATGGAGTACTTCTTGAGACTGGTAAGAAGAAAAGAAAATAAGAGAAAAGAGAAGAGATGTTATGGTGGTAGAGAGTGTTGATAGGTATCTGAATACTAAGGGAACATTACATCAGTGCCATTAACTGAAGATTGAAAGTCCTACATTCCAATTTATATGAGGCAGTCAGCTAGGTTTTGCTACTCAACTGCATCCCACCTCCATATTGAACATATTGCTACCAGCCATATCATAAACATAAGCCATGACCACAAAGCTTTTAGAGCACAAATGGGCCAGCACAAAAACCATTACTGTTGCCAAGGGGAAAGAAAAATCTTAGTGATGGTAGATAGCTTCCACCAAGATGTTTGCCTTCCTTTGATCAGATTTCTGAAGCAATGGTCAGGTTCTTCATTGTGGACTATATGGCCATATAGAATCATCTCTTCTGATTAATTTATTATAGAAGCACAGATATTATAGATCATAGGTAAACTCAGAAGATAACAGTAAAGAGAGTCTGTGTTTTGAGTTGTTTATTCATTTGCTTCAGTATTCAGATTTAAAACAAAATCTTAATAATTAAACTGAATGTAGTATGATTGGTAAAAGAAAAATCGAGATACCCACCCAGAGTGGTTCAGCATGAAACAATAACGTCTAGTGTCAGTTCACAGTGATTTATCTGCTAGCCTGCACTGTGAGAAAGTAGCTACTTTATCATCTTTCTCATTATGGCAATCTAAGACTCAGTTTTCTAGGACCTGCCAATTGGCTGTATAATTTTGGCAAAGTGGTAAGATCATTGGTTGATCTACTTGACTGACAGATAAGGTCAAGTCTAGGAATTTTGTGTGGTTGGTCCAATCCAGGACACCTAGGTCTCTGACCTTGAAGCTGTCTAAATGAGGAAGGTTGCCATCTGGGGATCCTGATACTCTCAGCCACAAGAAATTGCAGACTCATTCTGCATGACTCAAAGCTTTTGCTGTTGTGGAAAATGTGTTTGCAAAATTTTACTGCCTTCTGCAGTTTGCAGAGATTTTTTTTTTTAATTCAATGGAGGTGGGAGATTACTATTCCTTGAGCTTTTTATGCCCAGCTAAAACCCAGATATTCTTCAAAGGTAGACTCTTGCATACTGTTTTGGTATTATCAAAGCACCTGCTAATCTCTCTTTCTCCCAGACTCATGGAATTTGCTTTGTCTAGATCAATGAATCTCAAACTTCAATGCATATGGAATATTCCGGGGATCTCCTTAACTTGCTGCATGTCTGGGTCTCTAACCAGATGGCTGGGAGGAATACACTCTTTGATAGTAGAAAAAGGCTCAGTTGTGACCTTGATATTTCTCCCCACTGACATTTCCCTCTTAAGCTTTTCAGGGACTTTTGTATGTTCTCTTCCTTTGTATATTCTCTAGCACCCCCAATGGTGCTATGCAAACAGGCAGTGCTCAATAAATATTTGTAGGATAAACCACCTTCTATATGGTAGAAAGAGTGCTGATTCCTGTCCTGCCCCAATTAGGTTGCTCAATAATTGTTATTCAACTAAATGGAGGAAGGGCCTGCCAAGATGTAAGTGGCTAGTGAGAGAAGACTAAAAGAACTAAATCTAGGCTCTGCCTGATTCAGTAAAAGATGAAAAACATAAAGCTGGAAATGTAAATCCAAAGGAAAATGGTATACAGAATCAGAAATTTTATACTTTCAACATGTAGTAGCCAACATACTGCTTTTTTTTTTTTAACTTCTTGGAGGTGGAAGATTTTCTGTCTGAAGTTTTTGTGCTGTTTTCTTTCTTTTTAAATTTCCAGTTACAGATGAAATTTAAATTCACGAGCTTTGCTTGGAGTCTTGTTTAAAAGGGGTAGGAAAAGCTATGGTTCCTTCTGCAAAGCTCAGTGGGAAGTTCTGGGCTGCTTGAGACAAGAGTCACACTCAATCCGTAGTTTTCTCATGCTTCCCAGTGGTCTCCACTTCCTGTCCCCATGCCTGACCACCTACAAATGCACATGCACACACACACAGCAACATTCTGACCATGGTTTAAAAATGTGACTCTGTCTTCAATATAGCTGCATCCCTTTGGAGGCTGGACTCAGTGCTCTTACCACACAGCTTGGCTCCAACAAAAGACATAGGCACAGATGTTCATAGACACGCGCCATTACCCAACCTGAAGGAGAGACATTGATGGTGGCAGGGTGAAGTATTACAGAAGCAGATTTAGCTTCTGGGAGGGCTAGGGAGTCCCAGGGCTGGGCAGCAGCATTGTTCACTCTTAACTTAGGGAGTTGATTGGTTTTTACAGCTCCACAACTTTTCCTCATGAACTTTTCATAAGCTTTCTTGCTAGCCTTGATATTTCTCCCTTTGTACCATCAGAACCATCCTTCTGGATTTGAAAACAACCACAAACTGGCTTTGGAAGGCCTCTGATAGCTGTCCCTTTGATGTCTGCTCCTGGGGTAGGGTAGATGGCTGAAAGTTTTCTTAGAGCCTTCCTATGACGCATTATGAGCAGGCAGTTCCACCCTTACATGGGATTTCTAACGCCTTCAGCTGGATTTTGAAGGGAAGCTGTAAGCTCAGGTAGGGTTTTCTGATCTGTGACCTGAGTCTTGTTGATCCATAGTCAGGCACCCTGTCTGAAAATTAAAGGGAAACATTGGCTCTTCAGGACAAGCAAAACAGTCTAAAACCTAGAGCTGCCTCTGAAAGGAGCAGAGAGCAACAGTGAAGACATGGTGTGCTCAGACCCTTCAGGGACAATCCTCTGTGAGCTGATCCTGTCTCAGGTTATTGAACTGGCTTTCCAGTCAGTTTCGCAGTCTGACTGCCTTTATGTAAGAGCCTGTGCCCTCCAGGTACAGGTGGCTATTGATGCCCCACAGGCCCTAACAAAGGTGTACCAGGCAGCCTCCTTCTCTCTGCAGAGCTCTTGGCTCTGCAGTGAGGACCTGGGCCAGTTTTGGGCTGGCTGCCAACAGCTACTCTCAGACTACATCACAGCACAGACCTCTCAACTGCAGGCAAGGAAGGAACAGACAGCAAAGCTGGGGCGCACAGTATCTCGTTGCTTTTAATTTCCCCTCTTCCATACTTCCTCTGATGTCTCATGTGATGCAGATGCTCCTGATTCCTTCTGTGTTCATCTCCAATACCCTCTCTGTATTTCCCTCTCTGACGTATTTATGTCCTCAGTGGGTCCTCATGCCATAAGTACAGGGAATTGCATTATTGAGAGATCACAAGGGGAGGGCCTGATGAAGTGTAGGCCTTCAGTAGTTATCTGTGAGAAATAAGAGAATCATTTGTCCTCTAAAGCCACTTAAGCATCCTTCTAGAGAGGCCTCCCCTGGGACAGAGTAAGCAAGATGCCCTTGGCATGTCAAGTTCACCTTCCTGCATCTCAGTGAACCCTTCTGTAAAATATGACTGTTTTTTCTGCTTTGCAGAGTTTTGTATAAATACCAAGTGGGAAAGTATGTCACTTTATCAATTCTAATGTGCCGAGGAACTACCTGGGAGAATTTATTTTTATTAATTACAGTTTATTTACTTTGTATACCCCCTGTACCTCCTTCCTTCCTCCCCTCCTAGTCCCACCCTCCCTCTTGCCCACCCATGTCCCTCTCTCAGTCCACTGATAAGGGAGGTCCTCCTCCCCTTCCCTCTGATCCTAGTCTATTAGGTCTCATCAGGAGTGGGTGCATTGTCTTCTTCTGTGACCTGGCAAGGTTGTTCCTCCCTCAGGGGAAGGTGATCAAAGAGCAGGCCAATCAGTTCATGTCAGAGACAGTCCTTGTCCTCATTACTATGGAGCCCACTTGGATACTGAACTGCCATAAGCTACCTCTGTGCAGGGGTTTCAGGCCATCTCCATGAGTAGTCCTTGGCTGGAGTATCAGTTTCAGAAAAGACCCCTGTGCCTAGACTTTTTGGATCTGTTGCTGTCCTTGTGGAGCTCCTGTCCTCTTCAGGTCTTACTATCTCCCACTTCTTTCATAAGATTCCTTGCACTCTGCCCAAAATTTGGCTATGAATCTCAGCATCTGCCTTGATACCTTGCAAGGTACAGCCTTTCAAAGGCCATCTGTGGTAGGCTCCTGTCCTGTTCCATGTTTTCTCCCTCTTTTGATGTCCATCCTGCCTTTTTGAATGGAGATTGAGCATCTTAGCCAGAGTCCTCCTTCCTGATTAAGCTTCCTTAGGTGTACAGATTTTAGTATGTTTATCCTATCTTATAGGTCTAATATCCACTTATGAGTGAGTGTATACCCTGTGTGTCTTTCTGCTTCTGGGATACCTCACTCAGGATGATCTTTTCCAGTTCCCACCATTTACCTGCAAATTTCATGATTTCCTTGTTTTTTATTGCTGAGTAATATTCCATTGTGTAAAAGTACCACAATTTTTGTATTCATTCCTCAACTGAGGGACATCTGGGTTGTTTCTGGGTTCTGGCTATTATGAATAAAGCTGCTACAAACATGGTTGAGCAGATGTCCTTGTTGTATACTTGAGTGTCTTTTGGATATATGCCTAGGAGTGGTATAGCTGGATCTTTAGGAAGTGCTATTCCTAATTGTCTGAGAAACCACCAGATTGACTTCCAAAGTGGTTGTATAAGTTTACATTCCCACTAGTAGTGGAGGAGGGTTCCCCTTTCTCCATATCCTCTCCAGCATGTGCTGTCACTTGAGTTATTCATCTTAGCCATTCTGATGGGTGTAAGGTGAAATCTCAGGGTCATTTTGATTTGCATTTACCTGGGAGAATTTTGTTAAAATGTAGGTGCTAGGGTGAGGCTTAGGATCCTGCATCTCTAACAAACTCTTAGGTGAAGGGTAACTGGGTAGAGAGGAGGCTAGTAAGGAAGAAAATAATTGGACAGGTTGAAGTAGCAAACAAGTGTAGCATTTCTGTTCTTTTATGGAATTGTCCTTGAAAGACAAGCATATTAACATCTTAGGAAGAGCTGTTCATATCCTTAATTCAAAAGCAGGTCATTGCAGCAGCTCTTGGGAAGAGTAAGGTTAGAAGGGACTCATGTAACTACACGAGTCCTTCCTTCCTTGACCTTTCTTCACTTGTTGGAGTGGGTCCTGGTTTCAGAGAAAGTTTCTGACGCTTGCTATGATGAACAGTAACTGCTTTTGGTTACTTCCTAGACCAGATGATGCGCAGAAAAGGGCTGGTTAAAAGCCACTGGAGAAGATGATGTGTGACAAAATGTAATGAGGGGTGTGTTCTCAGTAGTGCTGTCCCTAAAGACAAGTCTAGAAACTGCTCATATGCCAACAGAAGCAACAGAAGAGAATAAATTATGTTTGATTCACACAATGGAACAAGCTATTGTAACATGCAACCCCTGTGTATAAGTCTTAGAGACAAAATGACAAACATAAAAAAGCTGAATATAGGGTTATATAGTGTATGAGTCTTTGTTTATAGAGTTCAGCACCAAGTAAAACTAAACAGAAGTCAGAAAACTGGTAGCCTGAGAAGTTAGCCTCTCTTGAAAAGGAATGGGCATGAGAAAATTTGTAGGTCCCCAGAAGTTCTTTCATGTTGGTCAGGGGCTTACTCACCAGTTTACTAAGCTGCATAGTTAGGATTTGCATAATTTGCTATGTATTTGATAGATTTAAATAAAGAAAAACCTTAAAGCTAAAAATCGGAGATGGTTTAGTTCTAATTTTATCTCCCACAGTTTCCCTCCCCCTCATCTACTCATTTTGGGGCTCTTCTCTCTACACCCACATCTCTTATAAAATGAGAATCTGTGTTGGCCCTACCAGTCATCTTCTCTGGTTTTCTTCTTGCTAGCTTCCCAGGTACTTTCTCTAGACCACGTATCAAAAATAGAAGCTGCCTTCTCATCACTTCCTCCTCTTGTGACTTCACAGAAGCCTCAGGCTGTGTTGTTTGCAGCTCACAGGGTTGTCTTCTGGGCTCTAAGCTTTTCCTGTCCAAGTGCTGATTTCCCTGGCCACTGAAGGCCTGTTTGTCTCCATGGTTCTGAATTGGAAACCTCTCTCCGAAGTCCACAGTCAAATTATTGGGAGAATTTTCTACCCAGGGAGGGAGGAGACTAGGCAATGTCTAAATCCTGCTTCTAAAGTCTTAATGACAAACTAAGGTTCAATTTCACCCATATTCATCCTGATGATTCCATGAGTTTATTTGGTTTGGTTATGGATCACTGGTGAGGGGTTACTGATAGGAACATGAGTGACTCCAAACTAACTTAACTGGAAAGTCTTCACTCAGCATCAATTATGGCTTCTCCAATGGCCACACAGATGGACCCACATCCCCTTGTCCTTCCTGGCCTATATACTGTATCCCCATGTTGAGACCCAAAGCCACATCCAGTTGTGTCAGAATTACATATAACTGGCTGGAAGGAGTAGTGGCTTCCCAGTTGAGGGCCCCATGATGCTTCAAGCTTCCTCCTTCTTTGATTCAGCAAATTCAGCCATGATGCTCTTCTACAGGGAGGATCAGCTGTGCTCAGGAGGACAGTGCTGCATGACACAAATGCACATTGACATTTCCCTGATTGTTGACAAGAAGGAAAGGGACTTAGTGGCTAATAGTTTTTACAGAGGGAGGACATCATAGAGACAAAACTCTAAAAATAAAGCAAAATCCTCTCACTTTAAAACTTAAATCTTATCTATTTTGAGCCTGACCCAATGACTTATGATGTTTTATACAGTCATAGCAAAGCTTCTTGTGACCCATGACCTTGATGTAAATGGCTAGTCCCAAGAAGGAGAAACTGGTGCTGTCAAGTTTACTGCTTAACGAGATCCACTGTAGAGGACCTCCACAGTGGCACAAAGCTAGGGGAAAGTAACCTCCATTAACTGTTGTAAAAGAATCTCAACTCCTGCTTGTGAGGATGATTCTCTTTGAGAACTGTCAATTCTGGCTTTCTATATATATGTCTACTTTACTAACCTTTATATATTAAGTCTTATTTGCTAAAAACTTTTACTCCTTTTACTTTTGTCTTACAGTTTCTTGCATGGGAATTTTGGTGGACCACACAGAGAAGTCCCTTCTTACCTTCCTTAGGCCCTTGTCATTCTGCTGCTAAATTCTTTATGCCTCCCTTCCCTCATATCATTGGCTCATCCTTTTCTGTACCATATTCATGAGACCTCATTGCCAAGAGGCTTCCTCCCTATTTATATTCCAGTGTGACTGGACCATGTGTGTGTTATTCTCTAGCAAACTAGTCCAGGAATTTCCATATGGTGTTTGCTAAGGGCTCAAGGGAAAGAGGAAGTGTCTTCAAGGTCATTAGAGGTGAGGTTTGAATCTGGCAAACTTTTCTTTCTAGCACATTTTACTGATAATAATAAGTCATAGATCAGATTGAAAAGGCAGGAAAATAGTCTACATTAGGACTAGAAATACTGCAAAATCACAGTGCAAAGACTGTGTCTACAGTGAATTAGAGGAACTCCTGATGGACAGGAGGCCTTATGGACAATAAGTGACATGTGACTAAGGCACAAAGATGATGGCATTAAAAGTGGGTCCTCTTTCTCTTTAAAAGAATGTATGTATTGTTACACAGTGCTATTTTCATGCAAGCATACAATGCCCATTGAGCATAACCCATATAGCCCACTATCTTCCCTTCACCTTTCTTCTCCCTTCTTTTCCATTAGCCTCTTTTCCTCCCTAGATAGTTTTACTTTTGTTTTCATGCCATCAGTACATATGAGACTTGTAATTTTACAAAGACTAGGACCTAGGGTCTCCTCTCTTCCATAGCATAGCTGTGTGAGGTGGTGGCTCTGTCCAGTTCGCCTGGACTATAGGTGTGACAAGGACCCTACAAAACTAGTTAAACTTGTTTTTCAAATCACCTTTTGTTCATTGCTCCTTTGGGGCTTAGTGAGCCATGTTAATCTCCACTGATTAAACAAATGTGTGACAGTGTGGGTGAACAAAGGTCAAGGACTGTTACAGATGTTCCTGCTCACAGTGTTTTAAACCGGTGCCGTTTCACTTGCCTGGGATCCCAACACTCATGGAGGCAGAGGCAGGAGGTTCTATGTGAGTTTGTGGCCAGCCTGGTCTGCAAAGCGAGTCCAGGACAGCTAAGGCTACACAAGGAAACCCTGCCTCGAAAAAACAAAAACAAAACAACAACAACAAAAAGACAAGTGTTTTAAATCAAATTTCCTAGAAGAGCCTTAAGCATGGATACATGACAAGTAATTGGTGACTAGGTGCTTCTCAGCAGCAGTAGAGGGGCTGGGTATGGTCCCATCTTGAGACAAGGAAGCTGCTATGTTCATGTGACAAACTGCCTTTGGCTGTGGCTGTAGGGGCCTGGCATAGGATCTCTATTGCTGTGACTCTCATCAACATGAGCCAAATGTTTGATGGCAGGATTCAGCTTGAGGTTTTACCAGCTGGTATAGCTGGAGAATGAGAATATGGCCCAGCATATGGGTCTTGGCTTGACATTGTTTAGAAGGTAATTTCTGAACTTCAAAGAATTTTAGAAAGTACAGAGTGCAGGGAATCTTAGGAAAGAAGTGAGAAACAGTAAGATCTGGAGAGGACAGGAACTCCACAAGGAGAGCAACAGAACCAAAAATCTGAGCACAGGGGGTATTTCCTGAGACTGATATTCCAACCAAGGACTATGCATGAAGATAACCTAAGACCCCTGCACAGATGTAGCCCATGGCAGTTCAGTATCCAAGTGGGTTCCATTGTAATAGGAACAGGGACTGTCTCTTACATGAACTGATTGACCTGCTCTTTAATTACCTCCCCCTGAGGGGGAAGCAGCATTACCAGGCTACAGAAGAAGACAATGTAAACACTCCTGAAGAGATCTAATTGACTAGGATCAGAAGGAAGGAAAAGAAGACCTCCCCTATCAGTGGACTTGGGAAGGGGCATGCATGCAGAGGGTGGAGGAAGGGAAGGATTGGGATGGGAGGCAGGAGGGAACCACAGGGGGATACAAAGTGAATAAAGTATAATTAATAAAGAAAAAATCTATTATAAAAAAAAAGAAAGAAAGCAGTATCTAGAAAAAAAAAGAATTATAGAAAGTGTAGAAGAGGCCTGATAACTGTCTGTAAATGTTTGATGAATTCTGGTATTAGGTAAAAACCCTTCTGTGGGAAGGCCTGAGACCTATAAGTGGGCCCTTGATAGAGGCAGATTAGGATTTTATATGAGGGAAGAACTTTAGCCAGTTAGAACAATATGAAAATAAGAAACTTGCTCTTGGGGTATGAATTCTTCAATACACAAGAAAAAAGAGACTGGATATTTGTTGGGTAGGCAGTGTTTAGATTTGCCATGGAAGAGGCAGCAGTGATGGGGATCTCACATCTTGAGTACATAATATTCTGATTAGATAACAGAAAGAAGGCATTCAAAGGAGATAGGACAGACATTCCTCTCACTCTAAGACTTTAGCCCCAATTCCTTCTTTGTAACCTGCTCTGGCTGGGTAGGTTCTGACAGGAGATGTGAAAGACCATAAAGAAGAATGGTCACTATGTAAACCTCCTCTCTAACGAACCAACACTACATTATTCAGCAAACTTCCTTTAAAACCTATTAGAAACATGTATCCTCACATAGATGAATTTACTTTTTTCTGTTTTATTAAAAATAATCAGCAACAGTTTGAAACAGATACTGAGACTCACAGCCAAACATTGGGTGGAGCATAGGGACTCTACTGGAAAAGAGGGAGAAAGGATAAATGGACCTATAGGTTCCACAAGAAGACCATCAGAGCCAATCAGCCAGGGTCCAGAGGGGCCTAATGACTGAAGCACCAAGCAAGGACAATGCATAGTCTGGACCTAAGTCCTCTACATGTAAGTAGCTGATGGGAATCTTAAGCTTCATGTGGGCTCACTAGTTAGGGAAGCGTGGGATATCTCTGACATGGATTATGTTGCCTGCTTTTTGATCACTTCTCTCTGATGGGGCTGTCCTACCAGGGCACACGGGAGACAGACGAACTTCATTATGATGTGAACAATTGAGCTGGGGTGTCTAGGTAGTGAGGCTCCCCTATTCTGAAGAAATAGAGGGGTAGGGAGGATGTGGGAGGAAGGGTCGGACTAAAAGGAGAGTAGGGAGGGCCCTATGACTGAGACATGAATTGAATAAGAAAAAAAATCTTATCTGATACAATATATCATGATTACAGTTTTCCCTCCCTCTACTCCTCGCAATTCTTCCCCACCCAACCTCCCATTCAAATCCATCCCTTTTCTGTCTTTCATTACAAAAGAGATAACAACAAAACATAACAAAAATATAATAAGATAAAACAAAAACCATCACATTGAAGTTGAATAAAGCAAACCAGCAGTAGGAAAAGACAGCCCACCCCAAAGAATTTTTCTTTCAAGATCTGTGAAGAATTGTGTTGATATTTTTTTTTAAATCTTTTATTTTTTTTTATTAATTACACTTTATTCATTTTGTATCCCCCCATGAGCCCCTCCCTCCTCCCCTGCCGATCCCACCCTCCCTCCCCTTTCTGCATGCATGCCACTCCCCAAGTCCACTGATAGGGGAGGTCCTCCTCTCCTTCTTTCTGATCTTAGTCTATCAGTTCTCATCAAAAGTGGCTGCATTGTCCTCTACTGTGGCCTGGTAAGGCTGCTCCCCCCTCAGGGGGAAGTGAACAACGAGCAGGCCAATCAGATTATGTCAGAGGCAGTCCCTCTTCCCATTACTATGGAACCCACTTGGACACTGAACTACCATGGGCTACACCTGTGCAGGGGTTCCAGGTCATCTCCACAAATAGTCCTTGGTTGGAGTATGAGTCTCTGGGAAGTTCCCTGTGTTCAAATTATCTTGTTCTGTTGCTCTGCTTGTGGAGTTCCTGTTCCCTCCAGCTCTTACTATTTCCCACTTCTTACATAATATTCCATTCACTCTGCCCATCAGTTGGCCATCAGGCTCAGCATCTGCTTTGACAGTCTATACTGCAGAAGCTTTCAGAGGCCCTCTGTGGCAGGTTTCAAGGTTGTTTCCTGTTTTCTTCTGGCTTTCAGAGGCCCTCTGTAGCGGGTTCCGAGGTTGTTTCCTATTTTCGTTTTCTTCTGATGTACATCCTCTTTGCCTTTCAGGATGGGGATTGAACATTTTAGTTAGGGTCCTCTCTTTTGCTTAGTTTGTTTAGATGTACAGCTTTTAGTGGGTTTATTCTATATTGTATGTTTATATGAGTGAGTATATACCGTGAGTGTCTTTTTGCTTCTGGGTCAACTCACTCAGGATGATCCTTTCCAGGTCCCACCATTTACCTGCAAATTTCATGATTTCCTTATTTTTCATTGCTGAGTAATACTCCATTGTATAGATGTACCACAGTTTCTGTATCCATTCTTCAGTTGAGGGGCATCTGGGTTGTTTCCAGCTTCTGGCTATTACAAATAAAGCTGCTACAAACATGGTTGAACAAATGTCCTTGTTGTGTACTTGCGCCTCTTTTGGGTATATGCCTAGGAGTGGTATGGCTGGATCTTGAGGAAGCGCTATTCCTAGTTGTCTGAGAAAGCGCCAGATTGATTTCCAGAGTGGTTGTACCAGTTTACATTCCCACCAGCAGTGGAGAAGGGTTCCCCTTTCTCCACAACCTCTCCAGCATGTGTTGTCCCTTGAGATTTTCATCTTGGCCATTCTGATGGGTGTAAGGTGAAATCTCAGGGTTGTTTTGATTTGCATTTCCCTAATGGCTAATGAGGTTGAGCATTTCTTTAAGTGCTTCTCTGCCATTCGATATTCCTCTGCAGAGAATTCTCTCTTTAGCTCTGTTCCCCATTTTTTTATTGGATTACTTGGTTTGTTGCTTTTCAGCTTGTTTAGTTCTTTATATATATTGGATATGAGTCCTCTGTCAGATAGAGGGTTGGTGATGATTCTTTCCCAATCTGTAGGCAGTCGCTTTGTTTTGATGACGGTGTCCTTTGCTTTACAGAAGCTTTTCAATTTCATGAGGTCCCATTTATTGATTGTTGCTCTTAGAGCCTGTGCTGTTGGTGTTCTGTTCAGGAAGTTTTCTCCTGTACCAATGAGTTCTAGGGTATTCCCCACTTTTTTTTCTAGCCGATTTAATGTGTCTGGTTTTATGTTGAGGTCTTTGATCCACTTGGACTTCAGTTTTATGCAGGGTGATAAGTATGGATCTATTTGCATTTTTCTACATGTAGACATTCAGTTGGACCAGCACCATTTGTTAAAGATGCTATCTTTTTTCCATTGTATGGTTTTGGCATCTTTGTCAAAAATCAAGTGTCCGTAAGTGTGTGGGTTTATTTCTGGGTCTTCTGTTCGATTCCATTGATCCACCATTCTGTTTCTATGCCAGTAGCATGCAGTTTTTATAACTGTTGCTCTATAGTACAGCTTGAGATCAGGGATGGAGATACCTCCAGAAGATCTTTTATTGTAGAGGATTGTTTTAGCAATTCTCGGTTTCTTGTTATTCCATATGAAGTTGAGAATTTTTCTTTCCAGGTCTGTAAAGAATTGTGTTGGCAATTTGATGGGAATTGCATTAAATCTGTAGATTGCTTTTGGTAAGATGGCCATTTTTACTATGTTAATCCTGCCAAGCCATGAGCATGGGAGATCTTTCCATCTTCTCATATCTTCCTCTAATTCTTTCTTCAGAGACTTGAAATTTTTTTCATACAAGTCTTTGACTTGCTTGGTTAGGGTTACGCCAAGGTACTTTATGTCATTTGTGGCTATTGTGAATGGTGTTGTTTCTCTAATTTCTTTCTCAGCCCTTTTGTCTTTTGTATACAGGAGTGCTACTGATTTTTTTGAGTTAATTTTATATCCGGCCACTTTGCTGAAGGTGTTTATCGGCTGTAAGAGTTCCCTGGTAGAGTTTTTGGGGTCACTCATATATACTATCATATCATCTGCAAATAGTGATAATTTGACTTCTTCTTTTCCCATCTGTATCCCCTTGATCTCCTTCGACTGTCTTATTGCTCTAGCAAGGACTTCCAGCACTATGTTGAAGAGATATGGAGACAGTGGGCAGCCTTGTCTTGTCCCTGATTTCAGTGGGATTGCTTTAAGTTTCTCTCCGTTCAGTTTGATGTTGGCTATAGGCTTGCTGTATATCGCCTTTACTATGTTTAGATATGTGCCTTGTATCCCTGATCTCTCCAGTACTTTAAACATGAATGGATGTTGGATTTTGTCAAATGCTTTTTCAGCATCTAGGGAGATTATCATGTGGTTTTTTTTCTTTCAGTTTGTTAATATGGTGGATCACATTGATGGATTTCCGTATATTGAACCACCCCTGCATACCTGGGATGAAGCCTACTTGGTCATAGTGGATAATATCTTTGATGTGTTCTTGGATTCGGTTTGCAAGTATTTTGTTAAGTATTTTTGCATCAATGTTCATAAGGGAGATTGGCCTGAAATTCTCTTTCTTTGTTGAGTCTTTGTGAGGTTTAGGTACCAAGGTGATTGTGGCTTCATAGAATGAATTTGGTAATGTTCCTTCTGTTTCTATTTTGTGGAATAGTTTGAAGAGAATTGGAGTTAGCTCTTCTTTGAAGGTCTGGTAGAATTCTGCGCTGAAGCCATCTGGTCCTGGGCTTTTTTTTGGATGGGAGACTTTTGATGACTGCTTCTATTTCTTTGGGGGATATAGGACTATTTAGTTGATTTACCTGGTCCTGATTCAGCTTTGGTGAGTCAAATCGATCAAGAAAATTGTCCATTTCATTTAGATTTTCAAATTTTGTGGCATATAGACTTTTGAAGTAAGTCCTAATGATTGTTTGGATTTCCTCAGTGTCTGTAGTTATGTCCCCCCTTTCATTTCTGATTTTGTTGATTTGGGTGGTGTTTCTCTGCCTTTTAGTTAGCTTGGCTAAGGGTTTGTCTATCTTGTTGATTTTCTCAAAGAACCAGCTCTTGGTTTCATTGATTCTTTGAATTGTTTTATTTGTTTCTAATTGATTGATTTCAGCCCTGAGTTTGATTATTTCCAGCCATCTACTCCTTTTTGGTGTGTCTGCTTCTTCTTTTTCTAGGGTTTTTAAGTGGGCCATTAAGTTGCTTGAATGAGCTGTCTCGAATTTCTTCTTGAAGGCACTTAGTGCTATGAACTTTCCTCTTAGCACTGCTTTCATTGTGTCCCACAAGTTAGGGTATGTTGTGTCTTCATTTTCATTGAGTTCTAGAAAGGCTTTAATTTCTTTCTTTATTTCTTCCCTGACCCAGCTGTCATTTAGTAACAAGTTGTTCAGTTTCCATGAGTGTGTAGGCTTTTTGCTATTTCTGTTGTTGTTGAAGTCCAGCTTTATTCCATGGTGATCAGACAGGATACAAGGGATTATTTCAGTCTTCTTGTATCTGTTGAGGCTTGCTTTGTGACCAACTATATGGTCTATTTTGGAGAAGGTTCCATGAGGTGCTGAGAAGAAGGTAAATTCTTTTGTGTTTGGGTGTAAAGTTCTGTAGATGTCTGTGAGGTCCATTTGATTCATGACCTCTGTCAGAGATATTGTTTCTTTGTTTAATTTCTGTTTTGTTGACCTGTCCTTTGTTGAGAGTGGGGTGTTGAAGTCTCCCACTATTAATGTGTGGGGATCTATATGTGGTTTAAATTTTATCAATGTTTCTTTTACAAATGTGGGTGCTCTTGTATTTGGGGCATAGATGTTCAGGATTGTGATGTCTTCCTGGTGGAATTTTCCCTTGATGAGTATGAAGTGTCCTTCCTCATCTCTTTTTATTAATTTTGGTTGAAAGTCTATTTTATCAGATATTAGAATGGCTACTCCTGCTTGTTTCTTGGGTCCATTTGCTTGGAAAGTCATCTTCCAACCTTTTACCCTCAGGTAATGTCTATCTTTGTGTCTTAGGTGTGTTTCTTGTATGCAACAGATTGCTGGGTTTTGTTTACGTACCCATTCTGTTAATCTGTGTCTTTTTACTGGAGAGTTGAGTCCATTGATGTTGAGAGAGATTAATGACCAGTGGCTGTTAGATCCTTTGTTTTTGATGTTGGCTGTGTTCATAAGTTTGTGTGCTTGGTTGCTTTTTGTTTTGCTGTAGTAAGGTGAATTATTTCCTGTGTTTTCTTGACAGAAGCTAATTTTCTTGGGTTGTATTTTCCCTTCCAGTGTCTTCTGTAATGCTGGATTTGTGTGTAGGTATTGTTGAAATTTGTTTCTGTCATTGAATATCTTGTTTTCTCCGTCTATGAGGACTGAGAGTTTTGCAGGGTATAGTAGCCTGGGTTGACATCTGTGTTCTCTTAGGGTCTGCATGATATCTGTCCAGGCCCTTCTGGCTTTCATAGTTTCTGTTGAAAAGTCAGGTGTGATTCTAATGGGTTTGCCATTATATGTTACTTGGCCTTTTTCCCTTGCAGCTTTTAGTATTTTTTCTTTGTTCTGTATACTTTTGTGTTGATATTTTGATGGGAATTGCATTGAATCTGTAGTTTGCTTTTGGCAGGATGACCGTTTTTACTATGTTAATCCTGCCAATCCATGAGTGTTGGAGATCTTTCCATCTTCTGATATCTTCTTCAATTTCTTTCTTCAGAGAATTGAAGTTTTTTTTTCAAACAGGTCTTACACTTGCTTGGTTAGAGTCACACCAAGGTACTTTATGTTATTAGTGGCTATTATCAAGGGTGTTGTTTTCTTAATTTCTCTCTCAGCCCTTTTGTCCTTCATATACAGGAGGACTACTGATTTTTTTAGTTATTTTTATATCCAGCCACTTTCCCGAAGGTGTTTATCAGCTGAAGAAGTTCTCTGGTTGAATTTTTGGAGTCACTCATGTATACTATCATATCACCTGCAAATAGTGATACTTTGACTTCTTCCTTTCCAATTTGTATCCCCTTGTTCTCCTTTAGTTGTCTTATTGCTCTAGCTAAGATTCAAGTAGTATGTTGAAGATATATGGAGAGAGTGGGCAGCCTTGCCTTGTCCCTGAGTTCAGTGGGATTGATTTAAGTTTCTCTCCATTTAGTTTTATGTTGGTCATAGACTTGCTATATATTGTCTTTACTATATTTAGGTATGTGCCTTGTATCCCTGATTTTTCCAAGATTTTCTACATGAACAGGTGTTGGATTTTGTCAAATGCTTTTTCAGCATCTAAGGAGATGATCATGTAGTTTTTCTCCTTCAGTTTGTTTATATGGTGAATTACATTGATGGATTTCCATATAGTGAACCACCCCTGCATGCCTGAGATGAAGCCTATTGGTCATGGTGGGTGATATCTTTTTACATGTTCTTGGATTTGGTTTGCAAGTATTTTATTGAGTATTTTTGCATCAAAGTTCATAAGAGAGATAGGTATGAAGTTCTCTTTTTTTGTTGGGTCTTTGTGTGGTTTAGGTATCAAGGTGACTGTGGCTTCATAGATTGAGTTTGGTAATGTTCCATCTGTTAATATTTTGTGGAATAGTTTGAAAAGAATTGGAGTTAGCTCTTCTTTGAAGGTCTGGTAGAATTCTGTGCTGAAACCATCTGGTCCTGGGCCTTTTTTTGGAAGGGAGACTTTTGATGATTACTTCTATTTCCTTGGGGTATATGGGACTATTTAATCTATTTCTCTGATCCTGGTTTAATTTTGGTAAATGGAATCTATCAAGAAAATTGTCCATTTCATTTAGATTTTCAAATTTGTGGCATATAGGCTTTTGTAGTAAGACCTAATGATTGTTTGGATTTCCTCAGTGTCTGTCATTACGTCCCCCTTTTCGTTTCTTATTTTGCTGATTTGGATAGTTTCTCTCTGCCTTTTTGTTAGTTTGGCTAAGGGTTTGTTTATCTTGTTGATTTTCTCAAAGAGCCAGCTCCTTATATTATTGATTCTTTGAATTACTTAGTTTGTTTCTAATTCATTGATTTCAGCTCAGAGTTTGGTTATTTCCTCTTTGGTGTGTCTGGTTTTTTTTTTGTTTGTTTGTTTTGTTTTTTGTTTTTTTGTTTTTTTTCCCCTCCAGGGCTTCTAGGTGTGCCATTAAATTGCTTGTATGAGATGCCTCAAACTTCTTTCTTAAGGCACTTAGTGCTAAGAACTTTCCTCTTAACACTGCTTTCATTGTGTCCCATAGGTTTGGGTAAGTTGTGCCTTCATTTTCATTGAGTTTTAGGAAGTCTCTAAATTCTTTTTTCATTTCTTTCTTGACTAGATTGTCATTGAGTAGACTTGTTTAGTTTCTATGTGTATGTAGGCTTTTTATTATTTCTGTTGCTGTTGAGGTCTAGTTTTAGGCCATGGTGGTCTAATAGGATACAAGGGATTATTCCAATCTTCTTGTATCTGTTAAAGCTTGCTTTGTGCTCAACTATATGGTCAATTTTTGAGAAGTTTCCATGAGTACCTGAAAAGAAGATATACTCTAGAATTTGGGTGAAAGATTCTGTAGACATCTATTAGATCCATTTGATTTAGGACCTCTGTTAGTGTCATTATTTCCTTATTAATCTTCTGTCTAGATGATCTGTCCCTTGGTGAGAGTGGAGTGTTGAAGTTTTCCACTATTAAGGTGTTGGGATCGAAACACTATTAAGCTTTAATAGTCTTTCATTTGCAAATTCAGGTGCTCTTGTATTTGGGGCAGGAATGTTCAGGATTGTGATGTTCTCCTGGTGGATTTTTCCTTTGATGAGAATGAAATGCCCCTCCTCATTTTTTTTTTTGATTAATCTTGGTTGAAAGTCTATTTTGTTCAATATTAGGACAGCTACACCAGCAGGTTTTCTGGGTCCGTTTGCTTAAAAAACAATTTTCTAGACCTTTATTCTGAGGTAGTGTTTATCTTTGTTGCAGAGGTGTGTTTCTTGGATGCAGCAGAATGTTGGATCCTGTTTCCACAACCATTCTGTTAGTCTCTGGCTTTCTATTGGAGAGTTGAGTCTGTTGATATTTATAGATATTAGTGACCAGTGATTGTTAGCTTCTTTTTTGTGGAGTTGGTGGTGATTGTTTGTTTGTGTGCTTGTTTTCTTTTGCTTTTTTTTTTTTTTTATTGTGATGGTGTCTTTATCCTGTGTTTTCTTGGGTGCAGTTGATCTCATTGTGTTAGAGTTTTCCTTATAGTATTTTCTGTAGGGCTGGTTTGTTGCATATGTATTGTTTAAATTTAGTTATATCATGGAATATTTTGTTTTCTCCATCTATGTTGATTGAAAGCTTTGCTGGGTATAGTAGTCTGGGTTGGCGTCTGTGGTCTCTTAGAGCATGTATCACATCTGCCCAGGCCCTTCTGGCTTTCATAGTTTCTGTGGAGAAGTCTGGTGTGATTCTGATAGGTCTACCTTTCTATGTTACTTGGTCTTTTTCCCTTGCTGCTTGTAATATTTCTTTTTTGTTTGGTAGATTTAGTGTTTTGACTATTATGTGACTTGAGTTTCTTTTCTGGTCTAGTCTATTTGGTGTTCTGTAGGCCTCTTGTATGCTTACAGACATCTCTTTAAGTTGGAAAATTTTTCTTCAATGATTTTCTTAAAAACGTTTTCTTGACTATTGAGCCTGGAATCTTCTTTTTCATCTATTCTTATCATTCTTAGATTTTGTCTTTTCATAGCATCCTTGATTTCTTGGATGTTTTGTGTTTGGAACTTTTCTGAATTTATTTTTTTTTTTGAAAAATGTATCAGTTTTTGTAGTTGTATCTTAAGTGCCTGAGAGTCTCTCCTCCATCTCTTGTATTCTGTTGGTGATGCTTACCTTTGTATTTCCTGGTCTTTTCTCTAAGTTCTCCAGCTCCAGGGTTTTCTCTGTTTGTGTTTTCTTTATTGATTCTAATTTTGTTTTCATGTCTTGTATCATTTCCTTCATCTTGTTAAATGTAGATTCCTGTCTTTCCATGATGGCCTATTTTTTTTTATTCTTGTCCTTTCTATATGCCACTAATTAGCCTCTCCTGCTTCTACCTGTGCTTCTATTTGTTTGGCAGTGTTTGCTGGATTTCTTTGAGAGCTTTGTTCGTTCCCTCTTTATGTGCCTCTAATAAATGTATAAGTATAGCTTTGAAATAGTTTTCCTTTCTTTCCAATGAATTAAAATATCCATTTATTTTGGGTGTTGCTGGTGAAGCCATGATGTCCTGAATTTTGTTGGATGTGTTCTTATGGAGACCTCTAGCCATCTGTTTATCTGTAACCTTCTGTTTGTTCCTGAAGTTTGTACTTCAGACTAGGTCTGTCTGTCTCTGGTGTCTGGAGTATTCTTCAGGAAGCTGAAAGAGATTCACTGGTTTGAGGGTGGATGTTGTTTCAGCTGTAGCTAAGGAAGAAAGGTCGCAGGCACATATGCACGTGTGTGTGTGTGTGTGTGTGCGTGTGTGTGTGTGTGCGCGTGTGTCAGGTGAGGGGGCTGGTGCTGTTTGCAGGTGTAATGTACATGTGCTGTTGCCCTGAATACCTCAGTGGCCTACAGGTCTATTGCACTGTCCTCCTGCTATTCAGATCTGTCTGGGTCCAGGAACTGCCTGGACTCTACTGGGAGACCCACAGAGTAGGGGCTTCAATGTTGAAAATGCTGTCCCAGGGATCCCTATGTTGCCCACAGTGGGTGTGAGAGTGGGAGGGTGGGAGATGTCTGGCTTAGTTTAGAGGGACCCTGGTTCTGGGGCTCTGCAAGCACTTACTTAAAGGCGCACTTATACTTGCAGGCCTAATTAGAAAGCACAGGGGATCCTCCTTTTATATACTTTCAGATTTGGGAGTGCAGGGGCAAATGAGAGTGCAGGAGGTCCATCAGCTCAGTGGTGTCCAGTGTTTGGCCACTGGGAAGGTATGTCTCTGTAGCCTCAGTCACAGAGTGTGTGTGGAGGCTCCTGCTTGGACTAGCTGCTTCCCTGTCCCAGTGGCAGTTCTGGGAGGCCCATCTGTGCTGCTTCATTCAATGAGCACATGGAGGAGGTTTGTACTTAGATTAGCCGCTCCCTCCCCCCTTGGGCTGCCTGTGCCTTTTGAGTCACTGAGCCAGGAGGCTTGTGCTTGGGGCAATCACTGCAGTCTCAGCCATGCAGTCTCAGTGCTTGGGGCAGAGGCCACTGCTGGCTGCCTTGCTGGGCAGGGATACCCATGCTTGGGGAAAGGGGAAGTGCAGGGGGTTGAATATTCGCCACTCGCAGTCCCAGGAGATGTCTACAGGTGACCTGGATCCAAACGGTCCCAGCTCCCCTCTCACCCAGGAAGCCTCAATGTGGACGTTCTGGCTTCAGCTGCCTCTCCACTCACCAATTTCAGAGTTTTAGATCCTGTGCCCCTCAGATACGGTACACTCCAGTCACCACCATCTTGGACCCCCTTCTCCCCATGTTAATCTTTCTGATCCATGAGCATAGAAAATCTTTGTGCCTTCTGATATAGCCTTCTATTTCTTTATTCAGTGTGTTAATTTTTTTTATCATACTAGCCTTTCACTTTCTTGATTAGAGTTATCACTTACTCTAATTTACTTTTTTGAGGCTCTTTTAAAAGGTAATGTTTCCATGATTATTTTTATCAATATGTTTGTCATTTGTATATAGGGAGGCTACAGGTTTTTGTGTTTTAAGTTTGTATCCTGCTATTGTAATGAAATTGTAATGAAAAAACAAGTAACGGGACAGGAGCCTACCACAGAGGGAATCTGAAAGACTCCACCTAGCAGTGTATCAAAGCAGATGCTAAGACTCATAACCAAGCCTTTGGCAGAATGTAGAGAATCATATGAAAGAAGGGGGAGTTAGTATGACCTAGAGGGGACAGGAGCTCCACAAGGTCCAAATATATCAGGGCACACGGGTCTTCTATGAGACTGTTTCTCCAACAAAGGATCATGCATGGAAATAACCTAAAACCCCTGCTCAGATGTAGCCCATGGTAGCTCAATATCCAAGTTGGTTTTCCTAGTAAGGGGAACAGGAACTATTTCTGACATGAACTCAAGTACTGGCTGCTTTACCTTCCCCCAGCCCCTGAGGGAGGAACAGCCTTCCCAGGCCACATTGAGGAAGACATTGCAGCCAGTCCTGAAGATACCTGATAGGCTAGGGTCAGATGGAAGGGGAAGAGGTCCTCCCCTATCAGTGAACTTGGAAGAGGGCAGGGAGGAGATGAGGGAGGGAGGGTGGAATTGGGAGGGAAAGAGGGAGAGGGCTACAGCTGGGATACAAGTGAATGACCTGTGATTAAAATAAAATAAAATGGGGGGGCAAGATGGTGGCACCGAGAGAACACCGTGTCTGAGAAGCGGGACAACACACTCCGTGCAGTGACCAGGAGACTGAACTCTGGGCCCTAAAACAACAGCGATCGATCGTGTTTTCCAGGTGAGGGGAGGCTACCACAGCGTGGGAAGCGGTCGGGTCCATTCTCGGCTGGCCAGCCAGAACCCCGAAGAGAACATGGCTAACTCGGGCTTTGGGTCTCCAGGCAGGTGCTGCAGGCCTGCTTGTCCCGACCACTTTCCCAGGCTGATTGGTGGGCACAAGGATGCCTTAGGGAAAGTTGCCAGACTGGTCACCGGTCACCCAGTCTTTCCCTGGAAGGTCTCTCCGACCATGGGTACCTGCCGCCATCACAATTGAGCTCCTGCCAGGCACGGATTACAGCTGCGCAGCTGCGCACCCAGCTCAAAATCCCTACTCCCTCTTCGGAGGAGGCAGGAGGTGTCCAGCAGAATGGGCCACAGACCACATTGTCTGTACCCCACCCGAGATCGGGGCTGAGAAAACCCAATCCTTTCGGGCACTCCCCCAAAAGCCGCCATCACCCTGCCGTGGCAGAGCAGAAGGATAAAGAGGCGCACAGCAGCTTCACAGTGCCAGAACTCCAGTGCTGCTGGCCACTCCTAGGAAACAAACTACAGCTCAGGATCTGGGACTGTGGTCATTCTACACGTCCTGAGATTATCCTGGGTCCAGCGCAATAAGGTCTAGCAGCAAGTTCTATCACCGGCGCCCCCCCCAGTAGAGAAACGCCGCCATCTCAGGGCTCAGGATCTGACTGAGAAGCCCCAACCCCTGCTGGCACTCCCCTGAGAGCACTTCCATAAGCTTGCCCTAGCAGAGGAGAAGGTCAGAGGGGAAGGACAGAGAGGCAGCCTGCCAAGGACACAGCACCCTCTCTCCAGCTCACCCAGCGGCCCCTAGCAGAGAAACCCAAGCTCTGGATCTGAGGACACTCAACCCTACCCGGTACTCTCTTGGGATCAGCAAACATAGATTCTACCGCTAGGCTGCTTCTGGCAGAGAGATCTGGGCCCGGGATCTGGGATTGAGTACACTCACCCTAACTCTTTCCCGCGCCAACCAGGGACCAGTCAACATAACCCCTCCTGGCAGAGGGAAAGGACAAAGAGGCAGCACACAGGAAAGGTGGACACCGAGTCCTGCGGCCACAGTGTCACAGAGCTGACTGTTAGCCTACCCGTGCACTTCCGCAGCAGGACCAAAACAGAGAGTAGTGAGCAAGGGGAACCCATGTGCATTCCAACTGGCCCTGCAAGAGAGTGAGTGATCCTTCTAGGGAGAGATTGCCCCAGACCCAGGGCCTCTCCACAGAAGCAAACAGACGAGATCCCTGCCACCCACACTCCTAGTGTGGGCATCATAGGGATTCTTGGGATAGCGACCCCAACATTGAAGCCTCTGCCTTGCGGGTCCATCAGGGTAATCCAGGCAAACAATCCCTGGATCTCAGTCAGAACTGCGTAATAGTGGCTTGCAGGACACTGCAATAGTCAGAGAATCCGCTCATGCACACTGTGCCCGCTAAAAGCACACGTGAAAATTAAGGCACAACATACCCAAACTTATGGGACACATTGAAAGCAGTGCTCAGGGGAAAATTTATAGCACTAAATGCCTGCAAGAAGAAATTCGTAACATCACATACAAACAACTTAATGACCCAACTGAAAGCCCTAGAAAAAAAAGAAGCAGATGCACCCAAGAGGAGCAGAAGGCTGGAAATAATCAAACTCAGGGCTGAAATCAATCAATTAGAAACAAATAAAACTATTCAAAGAATCAATGAAACAAAAAGCTGGTTCTTTGAGAAAATCAACAAGATAGACAAACCCTTAGCCAAACTAACTAAAAAGCAGAGAGAATCTATCCAAATCAACAAAATCAGAGATGAAAAGGGTGACATAACTACAGACACAGAGGAAATTCAAACAATCATTAGGTCAAACTACAAAAGCCTATATGCCACAAAATTTGAAAACTTAAATGAAATGGACAATTTTCTTAATAGATTCCATCTTCCAACATTAAGTCAAGATCAGGTACAAAGACTGAACAGCTCTATATCCCCCAAGGAAATTGAAGCAGTCATTCACAGTCTCCCCTCCAAAAAAAGCCCTAGGCCAGATGGTTTCAGTGCGGAATTCTACAAGACCTTCAAAGAAGTGCTCACACCAATTCTCCTCAAACTATTCCACAAAATAGAAACAGAAGGTACATTACCAAACTCATTCTATGAAGCAACAGTCACCCTGATACCTAAACCACACAAAGACCCAACAAAAAAAGAGAACTTCAGACCTATCTCTCTTATGAACATTGATGCAAAAATACTCAATAAAATACTTGCAAACCGAATCCAAGAACACATCAAAGATATCATCCACCACGACCAAGTAGGCTTCATCCCAGGCATGCAAGGATAGTTCAACATATGGAAATCCATCAATGTAATCCACCACATAAACAAACTGAAGGAGAAAAACCACATGATCATCTCCTTAGATGCTGAAAAAGCATTTGACAAAGTCCAACACCCATTCATGTTTAAAGTCTTGGAGAGATCAGGAATACAAGGCACATATCTAAACATAGTAAAGGCAATATACAGCAAGCCTATAGCCAACATCAAACTCAATGGAGAGAAACTTAAATCAATCCCACTGAAATCAGGGACAAGACAAGGCTGCCCACTCTCTCCCTACCTCTTCAACATAGTACTTGAAGTCCTAGCCAGAGCAATAAGACAACTAAAGGAGATCAAGGGGATACAAATCGGAAAGGAAGAGGTCAAATTGTCACTATTCGCAGATGATATGATAGTATATATGAGCGACCCCAAAAATTCAACCAGAGAACTCCTCCAGCAGATAAACACCTTCAGCAAAGTGGCAGGATACAAAATCAACTCAAAAAAATCAGAAGCCCTCCTGTATACCAAAGACAAAAGGGCCGAGAAAGAAATTAGGGAAACAACACCCTTCACAATAGCCACTAACCACATAAAGTACCTTGGGGTGACACTAACCAAGCAAGTGAAAGACCTGTTTGAGAAAAACTTCAAGTCTCTGAAGAAAGAAATTGAAGAAGATATCAGAAGATGGAAAGATCTCCCGTGCTCATGGATTGGTAGGATTAACATTGTGAAAATGGCCATCCTGCCAAAAGCAATCTACAGATTCAACGCAATTCCCATCAAAATACCAACTCAATTCTTTACAGACCTCGAAAAAAAGATGCTCAGCTTCATATGGAGAAACAAAAAACCCAGAATCTCCAAAACAATCCTGTACAACAACAGATCATCTGGAGGTATCTCCATCCCTGATCTCAAGTTCTACTACAGAGCAATAGTAATAAAAACTGCATGATATTGGCATAAAAACAGAAAGGAGGATCAATGGAACCGCATAGAAGACCCAGAAATAAACCCACACACCTATGAATACTCGATTTTTGACAAAGAAGCCAAAACCATTCAATGGAAAAAAGACAGCATCTTCAACAAATGGTGCTGGTCCAACTGGATGTCCACATGCAGAAAAATGAAAATAGATCTATATTTATCACCCTGCACAAAACTAAAGTCCAAGTGGATCAAAGACCTCAACATAAAACCAGATACTCTAAATCTGTTAGAAGAAAAAGTGGGGAAGAGCCTAGAACTCATTGGCACAGGAGACAACTTCCTGAACAGAACTCCAACAGCACAGGCTCTAAGAGCAACAATCATTAAATGGGACCTCATGAAACTGAAAAGCTTCTGTAAAGCAAAGGACACTGCCATCAAAACAAAACGCCTGCCTACAGATTGGGAAAGAATCTTCACTAACCCTTTATCTGACAGAGGACTAATATCGAGTATATACAAAGAACTAAAGAAGCTGAAAAGCAGCAAACCAAGTAATCCAATTAAAAAATGGGGAACAGAGCTAAACAGAGAATTCTCTGTAGAGGAATATAGAATGGCAGAGAAACACTTAAAGAAATGCTCATCCTCATTAGCCATCAGAGAAATGCAAATCAAAACGACCCTGAGATATCACCTTACACCCATCAGAATGGCCAAGATGAAAAACTCAAGGGACAACACATGCTGGAGAGGTTGTGGAGAAAGGGGAACCCTCCTCCACTGCTGGTGGGAATGTAAACTGGTACAACCACTCTGGAAATTGATCTGGTGCTTTCTAAGACAATTAGGAATAGTGCTTCCTCAAGACCCAGCTATACCACTGCTAGGTATATACCCAAAGTTTGCTCAAGTACACAAAAGAGATATTTGCTCAACCATGTTTATAGCAGCTTTATTTGTAATAGCCAGAACCTGGAAACAGCCCAGATGTCCATCAACGGAGGAATGGGTAGAGAAATTGTGGTAATTTTACACAATGAAATACTACTCAGCAATCAAAAAGGAGGAAATCATGAAATTTGCAGGCAAATGGCGGGATCTAGAAAAGATCATCCTGAGTGAAATATCCCAGAAGGAGAAAGACAAACACGGTATATACTCACTTATATAGACCTATAAGATATGATAAACATAATGAAATCAGTACACCTAAAAAGATAATCAAGAGAGCAGACATGGGGTAAGATGATCAATCCTCATTTAGAAAGACAGATGGGATGTACATTGAACGTATGACAGGAGTCTACTGAGCGCATTTGAAAGACTCTAACTAGCAGTGTTTTCAAAGCAAAGACTCATGACCAAACCTTTGGCAGAGTACAGGGAATCATAAGAAAGAAGGGGAGTTAGTCTGATGGGGAAAGGATAGGAGCTCCACAAGGACCAAATATATCTGGGCACAGGGTCTTTTCTAAGACTGACATTCAACCAAGGACCATGTATGGATATAACCTAGAACCTCTGCTCAGATGTAGCCTGTGGTAGCTCAGTAACCAATTGGTTTCCCATAGTGAGGGGAACAAGGACTATTTCTAACAGGAGCTCAATGACTGGCTCTTTGGCCTCCCCACCCCCCAAGGGAGGAGCAGTCCTGTTAGGCCACAGAGGAGAGCTTTGCAGCTAGTCCTGAAGATACCTGATAAAACAGGATCAGATGAATGGGGAGGAGGTCCCCCCTATCAGTGGACTTGGCAAGGGATACGGTGGAGATGAGGGAGGGAGGGAGGGACTTGGAGGGAATGAGGGATCGGGACACGGCTGAGATACAGAGTTAGTAAAATGTAAAAAAAAATAATAATAAAATCAAATAAAATAATTAAAAAAAAAAAAAGGAAAATGTTCCTCAGCTGTAGGTGTTTTTTGGTGGAGGTTTTCTAACCAGGAAAAACTTAGATTTTCCTTTTCCTTTTTCCGTTTCTTCCTTCCTTTCTTTCTTTCTTTCTTTCTTTCTTTCTTTCTTTCTTTCTTTCTT
>NW_026586816.1:12879025-12902771 GCF_907164565.1 Psammomys obesus
CTTTCTTTCTTTCTTTCTTTCTTTCTTTCTTTCTTTCTTTCTTTCTTTCTTCCTTCCTTCCTTCCTTCTTTCCTTCCTTCCTTCCTTTCTTTTTTTTCTGTCTACTTGATAAGATAACTGGGGAACTTTTAAAAAAATTCTACATCCATCTTAAAATTTCTAGGAGCAGGTACAAAGAGCTCCAAATTTTAAAATCTTGGGTAATTTTATTCCAGGGTAGAATATTATTGTCTTAGGTCAGCATTTCATGGACATTAACCCACACCAGAGTATCACTTAGCACATATGTTGAGCTACAGAATGTTGGGCACTATCCCTAGAGTATCATGTCCCACCGGTCAGGGCTGGGCCTGATTTTACATTTCTATCCATCTCTCAGGAGATGTTTGTGTTGCAGGCCCAGAGTGACACTTAATACATTTCTGTTGCTATTCAGAGTAATATGTGGCGACCACTTTGTAAAACAGGTTCTGATTCCTGATTCAGTTGCAGATGCCACCTGCAAATCTGTATTTCTCACAGGGCCTGGGTGCTGCTTCTGCTGCTGGTAGGAAGACCATAGTCTCAGAAATAAGTGTCTAGACTTAATTTCTCCCACCCACCTGGGCTGATTTGGCGTGTTAGCATTCTGCTAGCTAGACCCTGCTTGGGAGCTTGTGGGGAGAAGCTGAATCCAATGGGATGATTACTAGACAAAGGAGAACTTTACAGAGCTCCATCTGGTACTAGAGGAGCTAGCTAGAAGAGTGTCTATTATCCGCACAGGTGAGATATTTTCCCAATTAAAATGAAACCTCTCCTGCTAATATGAGAAAAGTAGCAGATGAAAGTGATGCATTTCAAAATAGGTGGATCTGAGGGTACTTTTCTATGAAAAAGATATCAATGCACAGCTTGACTGTAAACAGGAAAGTCTGACCTGAAAGTAACATTATATGAAAGACTCCACCACTGAAATGATATGAAGTCAGAAAAAACAAACACCATGATCCATCTTACTTGGACTTCTGGATAGGTAACCAACCCCTGAGGTGATCTTTATAATAAGGAAGGTTTATCTGGGCTACAGGTTTTGAGGTTTCCATCCACAATCAGTTGGCAGCATTTCTTGGGCCTTTGTCATCACACTGTGGCAGGAAAGTATGATGGAGGAAGAAGGAAAAGCCTGGTCTGGGGACAGGCCAGTACAAAAGATGGAGGAAGAGCTCCTCTCCCACAATCCTCTTTTGAGACCTGCAACACTGTCACTAAATACCCCCACACAAAGATAACATCACTTTCTGATGGTACAAAGTGGAGTCCCTTTAGGGGCAACTGGTCCAAACCGTAGCATTGCTGAGCTAAAGTGGCCCCAACACAGGCAAATACTTTTAGCTGTTCAGCCTTTTCTTGCAACAAAAAAGAAAATAATCCAGTTGTAAAGAAATAATAAAAGAAGGCTTAAAAACAATTGTAAATGTATTTTCCAACCTGAAGATGAGAAATTTCCAAAATAAAACCAAGTATTTAACAACAATTTTATCAGATTGGACTTTAATATTCTTTTAAAAATAGATTGTGCTTTATATCAACATTATCAATTGTATCTACTTAGAAATGTTATAATTTATCACTATAATTTATATAAATATTATTAATTAATATCAATATAGACTTAAAATATTCGCTATGAAGCCTGGTTTGCACCTCTGCCAGTTAGCTACCTGCATCTATTCTTCAATCTTACTTTATTAATTGAACAGTGAAGGTTTTTTGAGTGACAGATCATCCAGTAAAATACAACCAGTCTAACTTTCTTGTCTGACCTGAGCAGTAAAATGTAACAGTCATTAAGTAAAGCTTCTAGAAACATATCAGAAAAGATTAGCTTGATCTACTGATTGTCCTACTTGATCTACGTACTGATTGTCATCATTTTTCCTTCTGCCTTGAACATGAGTGAGAGGTAGAGATTAAAGCACTCATCAGGGCCTATAAAGTACTGAAACTGAGCAAGATTGAGCAGACAATGTTGGTTGGCATGGTGAAAAGGTTGGAGGAACTTAGGGTAATGATGACATCAAATCTTGTAGCATCTTGTAATGCTTGTTTGTAACTCTATTTGGGGTTCTTTAAAGCCTCTCCCTTCCAACCCTGCAACCATAGGTAGGAGAGAGAAGATTAGAGGGAAAAAGGAACGCAGACCCCTTTACTCTTCTGGCTGTTTAGGATCAATTGGTTATTTCAGGGCTATACTAGTATTTGTCAACAGCAAATGCAGCAAGCAGTCACCTCTGTCTATCTTCTCCAAGCTGCTGCACCACAAAGTGTTTCTTGAACTGCCACATGCCACACACCACATGCCACACTTTGTATCTCTGGGCTCTCATATTTATATTCTTCAGAGTCCTAGACCACACCCTTTTCCATGCTGCATGAGGCAGGCTGTTACCAGCTGGCAAAGACCATGTCCCACAGGAGGTAACTATTAGTGGACAAACTAAAGCACAAACTAATATCCCACACTTGGGATTAAAGCAAAAACATATTTACATAACATAACTGAGTTTTTAAAGAAACCAAAACTTTCATTACAGCATCTGTCTAGGGGAGTTGACCTCCAGGATTCTTGTGACCCCAGAGTCCCCTATTTACTGATAGCAGGGTAGTTCAGTTTCTGTTTCCTGTAGATCAAACCATTTAGTATGCTTGGACATTGAGATACCTGCACTGCCCCAAACCTATCTCCTTACACTTTAGATAGGTTTGATTCTGTTGTTGAAATTCTTAGACTTTAGCATCATCATCTTGAAGCACATCTTAAAACCCAACTCTTTAATTTCATCCCCAGAAGTTCTGATTCAATTAATCTAGGGTCAGGCCCAATAATTTGCATTTTTAACTAGGCTCCAGGTGATGTTGGCCTTTGGAACAGTATATTAAGTGCACACTGATTTGGATGCCTAAAAGAAAGAGAAAAAATTTGTCTGTGACACTGTCAAATGAGCACTCTCAGTGTTCATTTTGCACTCCAATGACATTTCACTCCAACGACACTCTAATGTTCATTTCACAAACCATCTAGTGTTGTGATTCTGTTTATCCCAGCTCAAAGACTTGGATATTATTGACACTCAAATGTTGTTTCCCAGCTACTGAAATTCAAAATGATTACAAAGCTACTGTCAAGGCATTTTAGGTGTTTCAGCAGTGGGTAAAAATAGTCTGTTGGGAAAATAGTTACCAAGAAATTTCTTGGGCTCTGGTTCATGTATCTTAAAACTTTCCAGCACCAATAACTTCTATTTGCAGCATCTGCCTTTCAGGACCACTCCCATTTGAAGTTTGTTTGAAAGCATAGCTTTTCTCTCTTCTAAAATCCATGACTTTTGAAGAACCTCAAGGTGACATTGTCTTATTATTCCCTCCCTCCTCCTCCTCCTCTTCTTTTCTCCCCTCTTCCTCCTCTTCCTCCTCCTCCTTTTCTCCCTCTTTCTTTTTCAAGACTTTCTACCAATCATTGCTGGCTTCCCAAAGGAGCTGGAAGAGATTAATATTCTGCAAAAGCCAATTTATTATCAGCCACCTCCAGTGAGATGACCTTCCTGACTCACTCTCTGACTCATGCTCACTCCAGAATTCTCAATAAGAAACATAATATCTAATGGAGAAACTCCAAGATCTCAGATTTAGCAATTAATCTTGCAGCCAGGTAGGGAAAAAGGCAAATATAGACTGTTTACAGAGCAGTAAACATGAGATCAAGTTCCAGTTTCTGTGCTGCCTTAAGCTTGTCTCTGTTGACCCTGCCTTTCATATTCCCTTAGTTCCTCCAATTAGAGATAAGGCTGACTTGGCCTTAATTATAGATCTCAATAAACTTAAAAATCAAGCCGTTCTGGACTCAGGTAGGGTAGTGATGATGATGATAATGAGTCTAGAGAACGTGCCATTATTTAAATTCCTAAATGCTGATGTTTTAGGAGGTCATTAGTCCACATAATGACCTTTTCTGATGGGGCTCAGATATTTTTCCCATTTTAAAGTTGGGTAATCTGGTCAGAGAAAATGTACTAATTTGCCTGTATTACAGCTACAGGGAGTAAAGGTAGTTAGAATCCCAGCAGGGTTTCTTAATTTTGAATGCATTAACCAAATAAAACCAAACCAAGCCAAAATAACAACAAAAACAACAACAACAAAAGCTCCTCAATTAATAGAAAATAGCTTGGCAATTGGTGCACTAGATTCATGATATTTTTATTTTATGTAACTTCCTCTTAAATCTTAGATTCCACCAAAGAAACAACATATTTGTTAAAGGAGAAAATTTTATGAATGCCAAACAAATTCAAGTTCCCTTAAATTCCTATATTGGGCCACAAGTGGTTTGTTATGTAATTATATACATTTACACATTACAGAATATATAATCAATACATACTATGTTATTATCTATCTATAAGACTTTTGTGTGGTTTGAATAACTATCTTCCAAAGCATTGTATGTTTAAAGACTGGTCTCGCAAGAGGTAGTGGGATGCATCCTACAATTCTCTCATCTCCAAACCATCTTCACTTTCACAGTTTCACACAATGGCCTCTGAGCCTCTATGCAAGGACACCTCTGACACACATCCTGCTTCAGTGGATTTTCTTAGGTATGACAGTAGATTCCATACCCCTTTTCTTGCATCCTTGACTCTAAAGCCAGAAGCACATGGCCAAAGTTGGCTGGTTCTGCATTTGCTGGGGCTGGAAGCTAGTCCCTTGTTCAGTCACATCTGTATCAACTTTCTGTTCTTATGTTTCCTTTACTGGTAAAGCATTTCTTCAATTCCTTTTCACAATCTGAAAACTTAGCTGGATGGGGGTCTTGCAGGAGATCACGCTTTTCTTTATTCTATTTAGCTTCAGGCTTTTCTTTAATTTTTTTTTATTTCCTTCAGCACAAAACTTAGTTCCACAATACTTTCTAGTGCCCTGTTTCTTCCCAGACTTTACATTTTGTATTTGTATTTTTCTTTTCTCAGCTTATTCCTTTTCATCACAGATTCTCATAAGAATGACCATTTATAACCACAGCACAGAGTCAATGGTAGGTTGTCTTGAAATTTCCTCTCTCAATGCCACTAATCTAAAACTTCAATTTAACCTCAGACAGATATTTTGAACAAGGACTGAAAGCAGCCACATTCTTTGCCAAAGTATCACAAGAATGATCCCTAGGTGTCTTACTAATATTCTTCCCCTCTGAAACTTCTTGAGGGTCACTGTGAAAACTCTCCTAAGCACTGTCTTTTATTCTTCTACTAGGATGGTCCATTAAACCCGCCTTAATGTATTCAATGCTTTTCTAATCCAAAGTTCCAAAATCTAAATTCCAGCAAAAAGCAGTACAGTCAATCCTGTTACAGTAATACCCTGTTTTCCCTGGTACCAACTTCTGTCTTAATCAGTGTATTACTGTTGTGAAGAGATGCCATGACCATGGCAATTCCCATTAAAGAAAACATTTAATTGGTGTCAGCTTACACTTTCAGAGGTTTAGTCCATTTTCATCAGGATGGGAAGCATTGTAACACGCAAGCAGACATGGTACAGGAGAAGTAGCTGAGAGATCTACATCAATACCCATAGGCAACAGGAATAAAGAGAGCCACTGGACCTATTTGTGGGCTTCTGAAACTTAAAAGCCCACACCAAGCACACTTTGTCCAACAATGCCACACCTCCTAACTCTTTCAAATAGTGCCACTCCCTAAGCAATAAAATATATAAACCTACCTGGGCTGTTCTTATTTAAACCACGACTTCTACTTTCTCAAGTATTTTAGTAATTAAAAAAAAAAAAAAAAACAAAAAACACATCACCTAAGTTTCTCAGGTATTTTATTATAGTAATAGAAAGATGGCCAATATAATACACACTGTGGTGGTCAACTTAAACATGCTATACTTTATAACTTACTACTTAGAGTTTAAAAAATTATTTGCTAAGATAGCCATCATTCACCACAAAATGGTGCTATAGCATATAATTCAATAGAGTTTAGTATAGTAACAGCATATATAGCTACCCCTAGTGTCTAATCCCAGATACCTTCAATAAGCCACTGCAGCCATTTAAGATCCTGCTTCAGCTGTTACCCTCCCTTCTCATCACATTACCCAATGATTATGACCAAACACCCAATAAAAAGCAACTTAAAAAAGAAAGGTTTGCTTTGGTTATTATTTCAGAAAACATGGTCCATCATGGGAGGGAAGGGATAGCAACAAAGCAATTGGCAGCAGGTCACAGTGCAGCCCCAGCAGGAAGTAAAGAGAGGTGAATCTCAACAACACTTATTTCACACTCCTAACTCTAAGCTGATGCCAAGATCTTTTTCTCCTTTACTGCTGGAGTTCTTCCAGAGTTTGGCGATTCTGTTGGAGAGTTATCAACCCAGAGTCAAGCCTTGCTTGCTCTCTCTGTGATCTGCAAGGTTCTCAGATGTCTTGTCTTTTCTGTGTTGTCATGGTTAAAAGATAGGTTGGACACTTTTTATTGTTATTTTTCATATATGAGTTCTACCCATTTCTGTGTGATATCTGGTCTAATTTCCCAATCTATCTTACTTTTTTGGGGTGTACTTTCTTCTTGTTAGGAGTAAACACTATCATACTCCTTTTACTTCTGTCTTTATCAGGTCCACACTGGCTCATCAGACCCCTGTATTCAGCTGATGGCTATACTACTTGGACATGCCAGAAACAGAATAAAGAGGTTTTCCAGATATCACTAATTTTTGGAACCAGACTTTCTTTTTTCTTGGTTTCTTCTTTCTGTCTGTGCTTATTACAAATCTTTTTTCCCCAAGTATTCATCCCATTTTTTGGCTCTGGAAAACTTTAGCCAATCCGTTTGGCTCAGTCCATTTCTTCTTTTATTCCAGTATTCAGGTAGAACATATTTTCAAGACACCTTTATTTAGTTGAGGCTATGTGACTATTCAGTAGAATATGTATCATAAAATTTCTCATGAGCTCCTTTCAATTTCCTCTTTCACTATGTATCTGTCTAATGGATTGTATTTTAATGAACTGGAATGGAATGGTAGAGATAAAGACATCTGGGTCTCACCAACTAAACGAATATTTATTAGATGGCATATGAATTAGAACTAATGTTTTATAATGCCAGGCTACTGCAATACAGAGGTTCCTTTTTGACATCCTCACAACAATTATGTATTAGGTACTATTTTTTGACAGGAGAAATTTGATTTTAGAAATCTCAACTCTCTTGTCTCCCTGACTTGTTAGAACCAAGTTTCACAGACAGTACCCAATGCCAAAGCTAAATGTCACCCTCATAGGGTATCTAACTTTTGTATCATGAACATGTGGTTCTAAGACATCAAACCAGAAAAGAGTAAGCAGGAGTGACAATGTGGAGGATATTTGTCTTGGCCCCTCTGCATGGCTTCCTTTAAACACTAATTTTTTATGATAAAACAGAGTAGAGAGTTTTATTGGGGGCTTCAATAAGCTGTTAAGTTCATACAATGAAAATCACTCTTGTTTAATATTAGATAATATGAATTTTAGAATAAGGAAATAATGGAAAAGATGGCAGAGATTTTTCCAAGAGATTATTTAGATGTTGCAGCAGATGATTGGATGGAATGTCTGCCTGCCAGGCTGCCAAAGTTGATAGAAGAGCATCATTGTTCACTATTGCCTCAGCTTCCTAAGGCACACTGATAAAAAGGAACTGTGTATACACAGAGAGGCTGGGGAAAGAAGATTAAAATGAAAGATTCAATGAGCCTTCAGGACCAGCAGTGCCCTGAGGTTTGTGGGAACATACCCAGCTGCTACTCATGTAGGGGGTTTTATTCCCAGGAGTAAACCAGCTGCTGTTTTATTTCCTTATTGACCTTTGTGCTGCACCTGAGGAGTCTTGGTAACTGTCAACAAAGATTTAGAAGACAAAGGGCTAGGCACCCATGTGGTTGATCCTGCTTGTATGAAAATATAGTGTTTGTGGTTGGATTGCTGGTATGAGAGAATCCAGCTATAAAAGATGGTGGAGAGCAGGCAGAGGCCAGGGTGAAAGGGTTGGGAGGGAGGGAGGGAGGGAGGGAGGGAGGGAGAGAGAGAAAAAAGGAAGGTTGAATGCTGGTGTTCTTCCTCATCTCATACACTGTGTTTAGAGCTGAGGGTTTGGATATTTAGATATTTAGATATTTGAGCTAGTGTTGCTTTCTAAAGGCTCATGGAGAACCCCCAAAGGGACCTAAATTGATGCCTAGCAGATGGCATTCCCTATATTCCTCATCCAGACAAACCCATAGCAATGATTAACTGATATAGGCAGACAAAACCTCACCTCCCTTTCCTTGAGGTGGGGACCACAGGGGTGACTGACATTGTGATTTATATTAGAGGGTGGTTCCTGAATGAGAACAAGTTAAGATTTTGCCTGAGCACACATCTTCACATGACTTCTTTTGCTATAGTTCTTGTTTCCTCTCCCCTCTGTTAGATGCACTCTTGTGTGCCCTTTCTCAATGAATCATGTGTTCCTGGGTTTCCCTGTCTCAGACTCTATTTCTGGGGAATAAGTTTCAGCTGGCAACAGGAGGGCATGGCTTTGAAGTCTAAGAAATGTATGTTCAGGGAGGATCCCTCTCCTCTGTCTTTGGGGAAACTGGCAGGTAAAAGAGACCAAGAATATGGTGAGAATAACATATCCTCTGCAGGGGCAGTAAGTGGGCTGATGATGGGCATTAGTACTGATGCCTTCAGCACCAGTTCAGTCAGGGCAGAGGTGGAGGAGAACCAGGTCCTCCACTGCTAGAACTAGGGCTAGCAAATCTAGGGTAGAAAGGATTGTGAGGTTTTTTGTTACCTTGGGGGTCTGAGCTCATGTCTGTCTCACCTGATCTTTGATCTGTTTGTGGTGAGGCTTATGCAGTTATTAGTCATGAGGTCTAGGGAAATTAATCTTCACTGTAAAGCTTTGGTTTCTTTATCTGCAAAACAGCATTTAGCATGCACTAAAGAAAAAAACAAGTATTTTACTACATGATTATCACTATAAACCACTGCAAAGAATGGAATTTTTTTCTTTATGTAGTGTGGCTTCAAATTTCTTTCTTTTTTATTTATTAATTACACTTTATTCACTTTGTATCCCCCCTGTGGTTCCCTCCCTTCTCCCATCCCACTCCCTCCCTTCCTCCACCCTCTGCATTCATGCCCCTCCCCAAGTCCACTGATAGGGGAGGTCCATCCTTCTGATCCTAGTCAATTAGGTCTCATCAGGAGTGGCTGCAGTGTCTTCTTCTGTGGCCTGGTAATGCTGCTTCCCCCTCAGGGGGAGGTAATTAAAGAGCAGGCCAATCAGTTCATGTCAGAGACAATCCCTGTTCCTATTACAATGGAATCCACTTGGATACTGAACTGCCATGGGCTACATCTGTGCAGGAGTCTTAGGTTATCTTCATGCATAGTCCTTGGTTGGAATATCAGTCTCAGTAAAGACCCCTGTGCTCAGATTTTTGGTTCTGTTGCTCTCCTTGTGGAGTTCCTATTCTCTCCAGATCTTACTGTTTCCCGCTTCTTTCCTAAGATTCCCTGCACTCTGCCCAAAGGTTGTCCATAAGTCTCAGCATCTACATTGATAGTCTGCAGGGCAGAGCCTTTCAGAGGTCCTTTGTGTCAGGCTCCTGACTTGTTCCCTCTTTTCTCCTTCTTCTGATGTACAGCCTCTTTGCTTTTCTGGATAGGAATTGAGTGTTGTAGCAAGAGTCCTCCCTCTTGATTAGTTTCTTTAGGTGTACAGATTTTAGTAGGATTATCCTATATTATATATCTATATGAGTGAGTATAAATATCTATATGAGTGTGTGTCTCTCTGCTTTTGGGATACCTCACTCAGGATGATCTTTTCCAGATCCCACCATTTACCTGCAAATTTCATGATTTCCTTGTATAGGACCCAACAAAGCAGGATACAAACTAGAGGCTAAAAAATAGATAAATCACTAGAGAGAGGTGGCTCATGCCCATAAATTTGAGGTTAGCTCAACCATATAATGTTCAAAGAATGAAATCCCATAAGGAAATCTACAAATTCATGACAGCAACAAAAGAAAAACAAGTAAAAAGGCAACAGGGGCTTATGGAGACTGAAGCATCAACCAGAGAGCATGCATGGTTAGGACCTACGCCCTCTACACATATATAATGATGGGCAGCTTGGTTTACATGGGGGTTCCCCAGGAAGTAGAACGGTGACTGGCTCTGACATGGACCCTGTTGCTAGCTATTGGATCACTTCTCTGTAGAGGGGCTGCCTTGCCTGGCCTTGGTGGAAAAGGATGCACTCAGTCCTGATCAAACTTGAAGTGCTGGGGTGGGTTGCTATGAGAGTTGGGGGCTCCCTTTTCTGAGAAGAAGGGGAGGAGAAAAAGTGGAAGAGGGTGGGGGGGTGGGACCAGGAGGAGATGAGGGAGGGGGCTGCGATTGGAATGTAAAGTGAAGAAGTAACTAAACTTGGGGGAAAAATGGACGAAGATTCCTGATTTTAGTATATGGCCAGCAGGTCCTGTTGCTTACGGCTTGTGGCAAGTCTGAGCATTGTGGTGAGAGAGTGTTGTAAAATGATTACCTCAGTAAAGTTGAGAATATGAAAGAGGGGTCCAAGATTCTTGTGTCTTTAAGACATATCCCTGTGACCTCACTTCCTGTTAATAGATACTATCTACTAAAGGTTTCAACATCATCTCTCAGTAGCATTATAGGCTCATGACCACGCCCTTGGCATATAGAGTTTGAAAGACAGTTCAGATCCAAATCATAATTAAGATACAAAGTGTGAAAACTTATTTGAACAGCCACTCCATGGGACCAAGAATGGTTCTTCAAATAGAATCAAAGAAACAAAGTACAGAAAAAATACGAAAAGACTCATTAAAAAGGCAACCGGGACCCAGAAAATGTGATCAGGGTGGAGACAGATGTGTTGTCACGTTAAGATTATTCCAACGGCCTAGAGGAACCTGCCCATGTCTGTAAAGCAGAGCCTCTCCTACATATGTTACTGTAAGGTGGTACAGGCAATAGGAGCTGGCAGTTTTCATCCTGCTTCTGTCTCAGACAAACTTTGTGACCCTGGGTAAAATCACTCTACCTCTTTGCATTCTGTTTTTAGCTACAAAATGGCTTTATTACTTGTGGACTTTTAGAATAGAAATTGATGTTTCTGAATACACTGGCTTTTGATGTAGATATTTTCAAATCTTGAATGAAATGGTAGAATTTTCAGCTTTATCTTATAATCTTGTAAGTTTTTTTTTCTTTACATTTCAAACCAGAGTGTTAACCATTCAAATATAGGGATGTTCCTTGTATTACTGTATAATGTCTCTTTTTATGCTGTTTGGTCTGAATTCAATGCCATTGGGTATTTAAATTACCTTATTAATAAGACTACCTGACTATTCTTTTTACATTTCCTTATTATCAATCTGAGTCATTATGTTCTAAGTGCAACCATTGAAAACCATGTTAATATGGTAAAAAAAAAATCTAGGCTGATAATCTTCTCACAGGTATGGTCAATACTTGTTGGGAACAAAGCCCTGGGACCCTCCCTAAGGGCCTGACCTGCCGGATAAGCACCGGATGCCAGCAGGCCATAGTTTCTTACGACCCATTGTTCCCGAAACTGTTTGCTTTGGGACACATCCGTGACCACCGATATGACCACCGATGTTATCTTCGGACCTTGTAACTCTTTAACCCACCTTCTTAGCCTTGGGAACTTCCCACCAAGGACCTTAGTATTTTTCCACTACTACTTCCCTTTCTCGCCCCTCTCCCCCGCCCTGCCAGAACCACGTTTTAAAAGAAACACCAAAGTTCAATAAAGCTGACACTTGACCGGCAACCGTCTGCTTGTGTCCTTTCTCTCTCTCCCCCATCTTTTTCAGGATTGACCCCCTTCGCCCCCACGAATAACTGAGTCCCGCGGGGCGGGACAGAGTTGCGCCCAACGTGGGGGCTCGAAGTACGGGTCTCTCCGGACGGACCCTGAAGCGAAGACCTCCGCCAAGGCAAGATTAGAGGCTCCCATTCCATCACCCGTGGGACGACAAGAGTCTGGTAAGTAAATGCTTTACATTTCCGTCTAAATTCAAGATGGGGCAGTCATTCGTTAAAGAATTAAAGACTTCCCTCAGAGAGAGAGGAATTCGGGTTAAGAAAAAAGACTTAATTAAGTTCTTGGTTTTTGTTGGACATTTGTCCATGGTTTGTTATTGATGGGCCAGAGATATGCCAAAAAGTGGGATCAGGTTGGAGCCTGCCCTCTCGAGGACCTTAGAGAAAGAGGTCGAGATAAGATAATAAATGTCCCCCTGTTACTACTGTTAATTCTCTAGCTTTCCTCGTTTTTCCCAAAGAAGGCCCCTAAGTGGGCTGGGGCAAAGGGCATGGATCGGAGCCGGAGCCGTAACACGGTGAGCAGGAGGAACGGGGACTCTACTTGTCTCCTTCCCACTCCCCTACCGAGGGCCAGGCTTGCAGAGAACTGGGTGGATGAGAACACCTAAACCCTCAGAGGCCTAAGACCTGCCTCTGCCAGCTGCAGAGCTTAGCAGGACTGCAATTTACTCTGCTTTCTCCCATCGGCTTCAGCCAGTGTCAGCTTCAGCCAGCTCTCAAACAGAAACCAGAAAGATGGAGCCACTTCTAGTTTTAAAGATTAAATTGTGTTCACTGATAAATTCTGAATTTTTCTAGTTCTGACTTAAAATCATGGTTATGCTGTGTATATATATTTAAATGTTTAAAAAGCAAGTACTGCGGTTGTTTTTTGTCCTTGTTTCTGTGTTTTGTTTTTGTATGCCAGCCGTAAGTGTCTAAATGTTTCTGTGCAATGTTTGTGTGTGTAGTACCTTCTGTTCTTTGTTCTAAAAATTCCTCAGAGCTCGAGGTGCCTATATCTGGGTAGCAAGACGTGATCGAGGTGGTCACAGCTGCCAAAGTTCAGGGGGACGCCCCTAACTTCATCAGTATTTTCAATAAATTTGGCCAGCTGTTTTTTGGCCAATGTTTTTTTTTTTTTCTCAATGTCTCTGTGCAGTATTTGTACCTTCTGTTTTCTGTTCTGAAAGGCCTCATGAAACTTGTTTAAAATGTGTGCCTATGTGTTCATTAGATCTATGAACGCATAGGTTACCACGTGGTGTATGAGGTACCTCAGTGCCTCACCGCCATCTTGACTTTAACATGTGGGTTATAATTTAACCGCCATCTTGGTGTGGGTTAAAAATAATTCTCATTTCCTTCTAGGTTAAAAGAATGAGTTATTTTAAATTGGCATTGGTTTTGAAAATTAAGTTGTTTACATTGGTAAATTCTGGTTTTAAAATCTGGTTTTGTTAGGATTAGGGTTATGCCTTGTGACTTCTCTCCTACAAAAGGGGTACTTTGCTTTGATATTGCAAAAATGGGTTTTAAAAAATGTTTAAATGTTTAAGGCTACAAAATGTTTAAAGTTTATCAGGCATTTGGGTATGACAATGATTTTGGATATTTATTTTATCAATTTTACTAAATGAAATCCTGCCGTATTGTTTGTGCTAATTGAGAAAATCGCAGTTTTTAAAATGTATCTTGTGGAGAGCTGTTTGTTTGTTAAGCTGCTTTGTTTATAAAAAAAAATTGGCAGTTTCAGAACTTTTTGTAGTAATGTAACTTGTTTTTGCCTTGCCTTTAAAAAGCAAATCGTAGACGCTGGGTTCCAGCAGGATCATGTTAGGATGGAAAGGATTTTGATGAGAGTTTTTGTGTTGTCCGAAAAGCAAGAGAGAGAAAGTAAGAATGTCTAGTTAAGCCAAAAAAAGGAAGCTAGAAACCTAAAGGTATACAGAATGTTACAGAAGGTTGGTAAGTGTATGTATAAAATAACCAGAGGGTATTAAAAAAGAACTGTATTTTAAAATATGTTGTGCATCGTTTAAAAGGCTGGTGATTCCTCATTGCAAAATGTTTTTTATGCTCTTTTAAGGGGAAAGAATTCTGGCTAATAGGTTTGGTATGGCTAAAATAATTTATACAGTTTAAGATTGTTCTGTACTGTTCTGTTATGCAGTTGGTTCTAAAACTTATTTGAGCTCCATATATAGCCAAAGATGACCCTGAACTTTTGGTTGTGGGAGATTGTGGATGCTCCACAGTGGTTGCTATATCATCATCAACACCTAATGGCTATGTTTGGTATTGTCAGTTGCAGCCTGTGCTAACACGTGGCTAGCCGCCATGATGGTTCAGCAATAGAGAGAACGTGGAGCTGTAGTTTTGCCGCCATACTTGTTTGGGACTTACAGCTGAGTTCAGTTACACGTGGCCAGCCACCATGCTGGTCCGGAGATAAAGAGGGTGGAGCTATGAGTTTTCCACCATTTTGTTTATGTCTCTGAGTTATGTTCAGTCATCTGATTAGTGCTAAATGCAAAGCTTTTTACTGTTCAATTTTAATGCAAGCGGTAGGAGCAGCAAGATTTGCTAGTTTCTTTATGAACTGTATCTGATTAAAAGGTTTGCTTTAATTTTAGTTCAAAAAGAACAGATTTAAAGTTATGCTAACAACTACAGTTGGTTAAGATGTTAAGCTATACCTAGTGTCTTTGTTTAGTTTTTTTTTTTTTTTTTTACACAGTTTAGAGCAGACGATAAAGATAAAGAGTAACTCAAATATGCTGGCCCTCAAGCTTGTCAGAGATCTAATAAATATGGCATTTTAACATACGTAAGCTTATTATGACAAAGTCCAACCTGTTGATGCATCTTTTCAAGTGGCTAGCACATCTGTGCAAATAACAGTTACCTGCAGTATTGGCTGTGTTTTAAAGTTTCAATAAACAGTCTTTAAACATTTTTACAGATAGTGCCTATGTAGATTAGTCTTTGCTTAGGTTAGAGACTGCAAATTAAATTTAAACATCTTGTCCTGCTAAAATTATTTTTACAAATTCAAAATTTGATATATAAAAAAAAACTTTTTCTTTTACATTGGACATTTACAAGCTCATTCTAACCTTCCAGGACCTTTAACTAAGGTAATTATAAAGCTGACTTGTTTAAACAATGTCCTTCTTGTGTTCTCCTTTTGCCTACTTCCCATCTTGGGGTCAATCCCTGTGGCCTTGTACGGCTTTTCCCAAGGCTGACTATACATTCTAAGAATGAGTTCCTTCGGTTTTGGGAAAAAGGGGTACGTCCATCTCAAGTTAAACGTGAGCCCTTAACTGCCATTACTCTAACTGTAATTCTAGGGCTTGGAGCCGCTGGAGCTGGTACAGGCATAGCCTCCCTAATTACCTCCCAGCAACAATTTAATCAACTCTCCCTAGCAGTGGACAAAGACCTACAAGATTTGCAAAAAAGCTTACAGGACCTAAAAGATTCTATGGTGTCCTTATCTGAGGTAGTTTTACAAAACAGGCGCGGTCTAGATTTGGTTTTTCTCCAGGAAGGTGGACTCTGCGCTGCGCTCAAGGAAGAATGCTGCTTTTACACTGACAAAACAGGTTTAGTGCAAGGCAGTATCGATAAGGTTCGCTCCAGTTTGGAGGAACGAAAATGGAACAGAGAGATACAAGAGTCCTGGTATCAAAATTGGTTTTCCACATCCCCATGGCTAACCACTCTGCTTCCCAGTCTGCTAGGACCTTTTGTAGGTATCCTTTTGCTTCTCTCTTTTGGCCCTTGGGCCTTTAATTGTCTCTCAAACTTTGTTAAGAACCAGGTAAGCTCCGCAATCAAGCCCATTGGAGTCCACTATCATCACCTGGCTGGGGAAGAAGAATCTGCCGTAGAGCTTCCACCTGATGCCCCAGCTTCCCGACCCCTTGACTTCTCCATCCTAATATCCCCTGGCCCAAGATGGAAGTTCTGGGGCCGCTCTCCCAGCTAGATCTGGACCTTTACGATTCTCACAATTGGCTGACCAATTTTGTTAAAATGAATTCAAACATATTTAACAAATGTCTTGTAGCTCTTAACTCGGGGTTGGCCCTCATTCTTCCTGAGGAGAGTTAATGCGTTACGGTTTCACAAACTGCGCGGTCTGGTAAGTCAGTGATGGTTGTGTGCAAGTCAGTCTTCGCCCACCTAAGACAGGACAGCCTCGCAATAAGAGGAGGTTGCTCCAATGATGGGTAACGGCCAAGCATTGCCTTCCACCAGGCTCAGACCCCGTTTGTGCCCCTAATCATAATGAGGACTTATGCCCGCCATACTTGTTGATATGCGCTGTCTATGGCCCTAGCACTCTGAGGGTTTTGTCCCATTGCACCAGAAGTGGCATAGACTGTCGACAATGGTGGTGACGTCCTGCTTTGGGGAACGCGGCCTCCAAACTTGCTTGTGTGGATAACCCCGAGTAGGCTATACAAATTGGCTCTTCCAAAATGCCTTTTTTATGCTCATTGAGAATCCTAAAGTATACCCTCATTTTAAAGAGATAAAAAGGGAGGAGATGTTGGGAACAAAGCCCTGGGACCCTCCCTAAGGGCCTGACCTGCCGGATAAGCACCGGACGCCAGCAGGCCATAGTTTTTTACAACCCATTGTTCCCGAAACTGTTTGCTTTGGGACACATCCGTGACCACCGATGTTATCTTCGGGCCTTGTAACTCTTTAACCCATCTTCTTAGCCTTGGGAACTTCCCACCAAGGACCTTGGTATTTTTCCACTACTACTTCCCTTTCTCGCTCCTCTCCCCCGCCCTGCCAGAACCACGTTTTAAAAGAAACACCAAAGTTCAATAAAGCTGACACTTGACCGGCAACTATCTGCTTGTGTCCTTTCTCTCTCTCCCCCATCTTTTTCAGGATTGACCCCCTTCGCCCCCACAAATAACTGAGTCCCACGGGGCAGGACAAATACTTCTAAATTTGTTTTGATTATTGTTTTATTGGGACTCATTTTATGTTGCTGTTTTCATGCCCTTTATTTTCCATTCTTGTTCTTGTTCTCCTCTTCTTCCTCCCCCTCCTCTTCTTCTTCTGTCTTCCTGACTGATAGTTTCAAATTTTAATGTTTACCTCAGCATAAAAATTCTTAGAATTTATTTAATATAGCTGTTCTCCTCCCAAGTAATTCAGAAGTACACTACATCAGTCACTGGACACTTCCTCCATCTGTATCTTCAATATGATAACCATATATTTGGATTCTGTTTTCTTTTTTTAATTTTATTTATTTATTTGCTTGTTTGTTTCAATTTATTCACTTTGTATCCTTGCTGCAGCCCTCTCCCTTGTCTCCTCTCAGTCTCACCTACCCTCCCTCCCTCTTATCTCCCTATACCCTTCCCCTAGTCCTCTGATAGGGGAGGACCTCCTTCCCTTCTATCTAACCTTAGCCTATCAGGTCTCATCAAGGCTGGCTGCATCACCTTCCTCTGTGGCCCCCAGTGGGAGGTGATCAAAGAGCCAGCCACTGAGTTCATGTCAGAAACAGCTTCTGCTCCCCTTACCAGGGAACCCACTTGGAAACTGAGAAGCCTGTGGGCTTCCTCTGAACAGGGGGTCTAGGTCCTCTCCATTCAAGGTCCTTAGTTGGAGTATTGGTCTCTGCAGGACCCCTTGGGCCCAGGTTTTTGGCTCTATTATTCTCCTTGTGTAGTGCCTGTCTCCTCCAGGTCTTTCTATCTTCCTCTTCTTCCATAAGGTTTCCAGCACTCTGCCCAATGTTTGGCTATGAGTCTCAGTATCTCCTTCGATACCCTGGTGGGTGGAGTCTTTCGTAGCTCCTCTGTGGAAGGTTCCTGTCCTGTTCCTTGTCTTCTCCTACTTTTGATGTCTATCCTGTTTGCCCTTCTGAATGAGGATTAAGCATCTTCCCCAGGGTCCTCCTTGTTGTTTAGATTCTTTTAGACTATAGATTTTAGTATGTTTATCCTACATTATATGGCTAATATCCACTTTAAGTGAGTATATACCATATGTGTCTTTCTGCTTCTGGGTTACCTCACTCAGGATGATCTTTTCTAGTTCCCACCATTTGCCTGCAAATTTCATGATTTCCTTGTTTTCACTTGTTGAGTATATTCCATTGTGTAAGTGTACCACACTTTCTGTATCCATTTCTCCATTAATGGACATCTAGGTTGCTTGCAAATTCTGGCTATTATAAATAAAGCTGCTATGAACATAGTTGCATCTTCAACAAATGATGCTGGTCTAACCAGTGTCCACATGTAGAAAAATGTAAATAGACTCATATTTATCACCCTGCACAAAGTTAAAGTCCAAGTGGATCAATGACATTAGCATAAAACCAGATACACTAAATCAGTTAGAAGAAAAAGTGGGAAAGAGCCTTGAACTCATCGGCACAGGAGACAACTTCCTGAACAGAACACCAACAGCACAGGCTCCATGATCAACAATTAACAAATGAGACCTCATGAAACTGAAAATCTTCTGTAAAGCAAAGGACACTGTTGTCAGACAAAACAACACCTACAGATTGGGAAAGGATCTTCACCAACCCTATATCTGACAGAGGACTAATATCCAGAATATATAAAGAACTGAAAATGTTAAACATCAACAAACCAAGTAATCCAATTAAAAAAATAGAGTACAGAGCTAAACAGAGAATTCCCAACAGAGGAATATTGAATGGCAGAGAAACACTTAAAGAAATGCTCAAAGTCTTTAGTCATCAGGGAAATGAAAAACAAAACAACCTGAGATTTTACCTCATATCCATTAGAGTGGTTAAGATAAAAAACTCAAGTGATGATGAATGCTGGAGAGGTTTTGGAGAAAGGGGACCCCTCCTTCATTGTTGGTGGGAATGTATTCTTGTACAACCACTTTGGAAATCAACCTGGTACTTTCTCAGAAAATTAGGAATAGTGCTACCTCAAGATCCAGCTATGTCACTAATAGGCATACACACAACAAGTGCCCCACCATTCAATAATGACATTTGGATTCTGTTTTCTAATGGAGGAAGGTAGAATAGCTGACAGTAAATTAAATTCATCAATAGTCAACAGTAAGTCAATAGTCAACAATACATCAAATTTATCCACACATTATTTCAATTCTGAGTGAATCATTTTAATCTCTTCGTTCCATCCAACTATTGCTCTTGGATATTTTCTTCTTCTTTCTGATTATTTCTTTTTTTTTTTTGAAGAGTTCATCATTCAGTAAAGTTCTGCCAGTATTACTACTGGCAGAAAGTAGTAAAGTATTACTACTTTGCTGCTTTAATTCATTTCAACGTATTCATTTATCACTATCCACAGCATCATTTTTCTGCCTGTTTTGGCATTTGTGATTGAATGGTATATTTGTCTAGCTGTGTGTCAATGATACTTACCATCTACCCTCTTGTCTCATTGTCTTGCAGATTTATATTTCATTTATTTTCCCACCTCTTTGGAAGAACATTAGTGCCCCAAACCAGGTTTTATATGGGTAACTCAGCTTTCCTAATCTATTGATAGTGGAGTTTCACATGTTCATCTGCCAGCAGTCAAGACTTAGTCCAGGGCAAAGTGTTTTTGTTTGTTTTTCAGATTCCATGCTATCTGATCTGGTTTTAGATAAATAACTGTTAAGTCTTTAATAGTTAAATCATAGAGTTTATTTGAGTACCCTGTAATGGGTGAGAGAGGTCAATTGTAATGAGACTCTTACTTCCCATGCATTCATGTAGTTTTCTTTCCTATAGGAACCTTGCCATCTGCATTTACTTTTGTATCTGAAACTGACTCCATTAACTCAGTCCCAGCTAGTCCTTGGTATCATGTCCATGTATTTCTTTTTTTAATATAATTTTTTATTTATTACAATTTATTCACTTTGTATTCCAGCTGTAGCCCCACCCTCATTCTTTTCCAATCCCACCTTCCTTCCCTACTTCTTCTCCTCCCATGCCCCTTTTCCAGTCCACTGATAGTGGAGGACCTCCTCCCCTTCCATCTGACCCTAGATCTATCAGATCTCATAAGATCTGTCTTTCATAGTCTTCCTCTGTGGCCTGATCAGGTCCCCCTCAGGGGGAGGTGATGAAAGAGCCAGCAACTGAGTTCATGTCTGATCTTTGACAAAGATGCCAAAACCATATAATGGAAAAAAGATAGAATCTTCAACAAATGGTGCTGGCTAACTGGATGTTTATATGTTGAAAAATGCAAATAGATCCATACTTATCACCCTGTACAAAACTAAAGTCCAAGTGGATCATAGACCTAAACAAAAAAATCAGACATACTAAACCTGTTAGAAAAAAAAAATGGGGAAGAGCTTGAATTCATTGGCACAGGAGACAACTTCCTGAACAGAACACCAACAGCACAGGCTCTAAGATCAACAATCAATAAATGGGACCTTATGAAACTGAAAAGCTTCTGTAAATCAAAGGACACCGTCATCAAAACAAAACGACAGCCTACAGGTTAGGAAAGAATCTTCACCAACCCTCTATCTGACAGAGGGCTAATATCCAGAATATATAAATAACTCAAGAAGTTAAACAGCATCAAATCAAGTAATCCAATTAAAAAAAGGGGTAAAACAGAGAATTCTCAATAGAGGAATATCGAATGGCAGAGAAACACTTTAAAAAAATGCTTAGTATCCTTACTCATCAGGGAAATGCAAATCAAAAGTCCATGCACTTCTTAAGAGAGGTTTAATCTGTATATTTGGCTGAAATGCTGTTTTATTTATTTTTTTTTGAAATGCTGTTTTAAATTCTCCCTTTTAGGGGTCATATGTTATATTTGTTAGCTGCGGGTGTATTATAAAAATCACTCCTGAAAACTGATAGGTTAATCCAACACTCATAATTCTCACTCATGGGCTGGCCTAATCTAGACTGAACATGGTTTATAACTGTGCTTCATTCTTTAGGAATTAAGTAGGAAGAATGAAACTTAAATCTATTATTCTCTTTCTGTCCAGTCTTTATTTGTGTCGTGAACAGCCAAGCTCAAACTAAAGTCTTGGTATCATAAATAAACATATACATGTCAAACTCCTGGACACAGAATCTAAGGAAGGTTGAAAGGATGTGGCAGAAAATATCCAGCACATCACCAAAAGGATGTTTCAAGAAGTTAGAAAGCCACTGAGAAAAACAGGATAGGTACAGATTATCAACCAGAGACACATATTTCCAAAGTCGCAATGACCCAGTATATTTTTAGATACTCAGACTGTTGGAAATCACAAAACCTGTGTTCAGAATTGAGTAGAGCAAAAGAGATCCACAGTTGCAAATGAGGAAATCTCATCACTTTGGGAAATTTGTCTTTAACTAGAAATATTGAACCTTTTGAATGTTTTTTTTTAAATTATTGTTTAGAACTAATTAATCTCATCTTTCTTTTATATTGAAAATCATTGCCAAATATTATCATTCAATAGTTGCATTAGCAGTCAGAAAGACTGCAGAGTCCTAGGTCTGCCATGGTCCAGCCCTATGGTTAGGAAAATTGTCTGGCCTTTGAGCAGTTTTGCTTGCAGAATAGGGATTGGTTGAAGGAACACTGAGAACTCAATATCTGGTTACAAATGAAAGACTTGCTAATTCAAACATATTCAACACTGATTACCCATAGCATGTTTTCCTTGTTTGTACTAATGGTAATTTTAAGAAAGAATTTTATATTTTCTGTCTTCCCTACTCTCTTTCCTAAATCTATCATTTTCTTTCGTACATTCCAAGCAAAAGAGAGCCAGCTCTGACAGATTTGAAGGCAAACCCTAGCTTGATAATGGAAAAATAAATTTTAAAAAGTTAGTGAGCACTGTATTTTTAGATTTTTTTTTCAGGGTAAATGCTGATTCCTGGTTAAAGCAAGCTCTGAGCTTATCTAGAATGGCACATAATATACCACCTTATATCTTGCATGAAACTGTAAATTTTAAGATCAGAGTTAGACAATTTATTAGTTTATCCTGCAGAATAAATTGTAGGCACAGGACCTAAGATTTTAATGTGTTCGCTTGAGCCATAAATGTGAGGCTGCCTTCTATTTCTAGACAGGCATGGTTAATTATTATTTTTCAATCTAAATAAAAAGGCTTTGTTTATTGGTGTTCTTAATTATAGCAGGCTGGTGAAAAGCATGCAGGACCTTTTCAGTGAAGGCAACTCAATAAAAGCATTTTGTCAGTAAATTATTTTTGCCATCAAGAAAACCACACAACACCAAAATATAAAACAAGCAACAACTTGGCTTCTCCCTTTGATGGACCCAATCTTTTACATTTTCTCAGTTCAGTTTTTCTTTTCGTTTTGTTTTTGTCAAGCATTAGAATTGATAGGGGCACTATGCTTCTCCTTAATATTTAGCTTTGTTTTATAGTGGGAGATCTGAGTTCCCTGATCAGGGTGAACAAATAATTGTAAATTATCTGGGAAAACATCACTTTTCTGTGAATGCCTGGCTGGAAGGCCATAATGGCCAATAGATCTTTATTTAGGACTTCTCTTTTATGAAACATTTTTGAAATGTCTTGTATCAAGTGTGTAATTTAATTTTCAAATCATGTGATTGGGGCATTGTATTTGGTTCCAGTCGTAATCCAAACAAACAAACACCCCCAAGTATTTGAAAACAAAACAAAACAAAAAACAACTTCCAGAAAAATTTTTATGGAAAAATTATGGAATGAATGGAAATTAAAAAAATCGTATAAGCATTTCTAGTCCAATATATGGTCACAGATTTCACCCAAAATGGAAGACTCTTTCCCTTTTCTTGAGCTTCAGTAGTCTTCATTAATATCTCTATTGGTAATATGTGTGAGCAGTGATCTTGTGTGCCTTGTAGGCCAGTTCATGGAAGGCACAAAGTCTCTACTTTTTCTTTCAGGATGCTCAATTTGCAGCCTGGCTATCATGCCAGGAGAAGTCACAGCCATACGCAGACACATGTTCAGCCAGAGTCCTAGCTGAAAGGTGACTTTCATTTTTGAATAGGACTTTAATTATCCCACTAATGACAAGCAAGCTTGAGTAAGATATCCTTGTTGGGCTCTGTCAAAACTGTAACTTCATGAAGGAAATAATATTGTTGGTTTAAGCCCTGTTTTTAAAACTGTGGGTCCCATGGGGTTGTGGAGCCCGATATTAGGGTAGGTCACAAATTTTGACAACAGTAAAGGAACTTTGGACTTGCGATGGTCCGAATATAATTAAAATGCGCTATTTCTTCTCCCAATGTCTTCTGGGAATAAGAAGTCATCGTTTCAGGGAGCCTGCTATTGTTTTCCTTGTCTACTTACATCCTTCTAACTCTTATAACTATATTGTTATAGTTCAAGGATTTTATATTTCATAGTTGAGTTTTTTTCTTTTAACCCACCCTAAAAATTTGTCTTTTAATTTTGAGAGCTTAAACACTGTACTATCATGCATTTATTCACCTAAAATTCTCTATTATTTTTTTCTGAGACCTAGGCTTGTTTTGTGTGTGTGTGTGTATAGCCTCGACTGTCTTGGAACTAGCTTTGTAGACCAGGCTGGCCTCAAACTCACAGAGCTCTGCCCTCCTCTGCCTCCCAAGACCTGGGATTAGAGGTATGTGCCACTACTGCTCAGTCTAGTCTATTTTATTTTTGGTCTATTTTCTGTTTGGTTCTCTTTTGGAGTTTCATTTTCTTGATGAATTCTTCTTCTTCTTCTTCTTCTTCTTCTTCTTCTTCTTCTTCTTCTTCTTCTTCTTCT
>NW_026586816.1:12902781-12959003 GCF_907164565.1 Psammomys obesus
CTTCTTCTTCTTCTTCTTCTTCTTCTTCTTCTTCTTCTTCTTCTTCTCCTCCTCCTCCTCCTCCTCCTCCTCCTCCTCCTCCTCCTCCTCCTCCTGCCTGCTGTTGTTACTGTGTGTGTGTTTGTTTGATTGCTATATAATTGTTTAGTTTCTGGTACTGAGGAGTTGTCGAGAGTATGATAGAAATTACTGTCTCATCTTTTTCTGTTTCTTTCTTATGTTGTATGAAATCAATGGGAATGCATCTGTCCTTCAGTTTTCATTTTCTCCATTCTTTGTTCTCTTCTTTTACTAGTTTTATTTTAGTTGAGTCATCTTTGTGAATTGTCTTTACTTGCGTTTATGTTGGGGGCAGCAGGAGTGATAGATATAACAATGTAACAGCAGTTTCAATGTTGATTTTCAACAGAAGACAATTTGTGAGCTGCAGTTTAGTCTACAATAAGGTTCAAAGGCACTATCTGTATGGTGTAGGCTGGTGGAAATTTAACTTATAGTTTGTTTTAGGATTGAGGGTACTATTATTTAAGTAATGGAATGGGAAAAGAATGAAAAAGGGGGACAGAGAGAATAAAGTGACAATGATAAGAGAAATATATGGTTTAGAAATATCAGGAGTATCTATTTCTCAGTTGAGGGACATCTACATTGTTTCCAGATTCTGGCTATTATGTAAAGCTGCTGCAAATATAGCTGAGCAAATGTCCTTGTTGTATACTTGAGCATATTTCAGGTATATGCCTAGGGGTGGTATAGCTGGATCTTGAGGAAGCGCTATTCTTAATTGTCTGAGAAAGCACCAGATTGATTTCCAAAGTGGTTGTACAAGTTTGCATTCCCACCAGCAATGGAGGAGGGTTCCCCTTTCTCTGCATCCTCTCCAGCATGTGTTGTCACTTGAGTTTTTGACCTTAGCCATTCTGCTGGGTGTAAGGTGAAATCTCAGGGTTATTTTGATTCGCATTTCTCTGATGGCTAAGGATGTTGAGCATCTTTAAGTGTTTTTCTCTCATTTGATATTCCTCTATTGAGAATTTTCTGTTTAGCTCTGTACCCCATTTTAAATTGGATTACTTGGTTTGTTGGTGTTTAACTTCTTGAGTTCTTTATTTATATTTATTTATTTATGTTCTGGATATTAGCCTGCTTTCAGATATAGGATTGGTGAAGATCCTTTCCCAGTCTGTAGGCTGTCATTTTGTTCTGATGACAGTGTCCTTTGCTTTACAGAAACTTTTCAGTTTCATGAGGTTCCATTTAAGTAGTATAGTGACTAGAACAGTTATAAGCATAGAAAGAGAAAGGAGTGTCATAAAAGGTTTTTTTTCTTGCAAGTTACACATTAAAACCTAGCAACTTAAAAACGTTAGGCATTTGAATGAGAAATATCCCCTATGGGAGCATGTATTTGAACATTTGCTCTCCAGCTAGTGGTGCTGTTTGGGAAGGTTATGGAACTTTTAGGACGTGGGACCTTATTGGAGGAAGCACATCACTGGGGACAGGCTTTGAGGGCTTTGGCTTCCCTCTACTTCCTGTTCACTCCATGTGCAGTGGCTTAGCTCACAGGTAACTTCAGTATATGAAAGGACTTTGAAATATCTCACGATAACAAGTAAGTTTGAGTAAGCTATCTCTTTTGGACTCTGTCAAAACTGCAGCTTCATGAAGAAAATAATGTGGTTGGTTTAAAGCCAGTTTCTTAAGTTGTGGGTCCCATGGAATTGTGAAACTGAATGTTGGGAAAGGTCACAGATTTTTGGCAACAGTGAAAAGGTTCTGGACATGGAACAACCAGAGACTAATTCAAATGCAAATATGTAATGAATCCGTGGTGTTTCCGGCCATGTTCACCTATGGTACATCTTGTGACTTTGTGGTGTATACATTTAATATTGCTGCATTTTCTTGGAAGATTGGCTCATATGAATGGAAATGTGATCATCCAACTCCTGCTTCCCACATCCAGCTTTGCATGCCATACCAATCTTTCCCGGCCAAGATAGAATCCCTGTGGAATCATAAGCCAACATAAAACCTTCCTCCCTTATGTTATTTTTGGTCATTGCATTTATTCCAGCAACAGAAGCTAACTAATGAAGTACCCAACCAGAAGCTAGTCTAACAAAATTGCAGATAACAATAAAAACTGAAAATAAGTTAGAACATGAAATGCAAGTCATTTCACACCCAGCCAGTACTTCCTCTCATTGAGGTGGTAGATTCATCTTCCTTTCCTCGAGGCATGTTTTGTCTCGTTCTCCACAGGGAGCGGAGTTACAAATGTCAGTAATTCAAACAAGTTAAGGCACTGTATCCTGCCAGATCAGAAGAATCCTTCTACCCCAGCACTCTCTCACTCTGTTACTATGTCCTGGTCAGAGGCCTCCCATTTGTAAGTTTATTTATTTGTTTCTTTTTGGGGGACACACAAGGCTTTCTGTGCTTGGCTATGAGTAGACATACAAGGCCTGCCTGGCTGAGTTCATCTTTGTGTGCCATCAGAATAACATGCAAGTTCCACATCACACTTCTGGCCGTCCCTTGCTGCAGCTCACTCAGGTAATGGCAGGGGAACATCTCCCAATATCACCTTGTGTTCCCTTTGCCATATTTTTATTTCTCTTTCCAGTGTCTGCTCTCCTCAGGCCACACCTTATCCACTGTCCGGTTGTATTTCTGTAGTCAAACCTTCTTTCTCAAGATTTTACTGCTTCTTTGCAAAGAAATTCCAATATTGGCTTATTTCTGTTTTCTTTAGCTCTCTTTCTCTTATGTAGTACAATCTATGGTGCTTTAATCTTTTTTTCTAAAGTTAAGTTCTTCTTATATTGATGACAAAGTTGATAGACTGCAACCTTAAGATTCAGGAACTTTTCTGTGGTGTGCTATACCACAGTAAGAACTGCATAGACAAGTTTCATGTCTGCTCTCTTCCTCTAATCCAGTCTGGAAAACTGGCTGCGTTCATACGCTCCGCCCTGGCAATCGGAGCCATGTCACGGCACTACAGCTCACTCCAACAAACGTTTAATCCAGAGTAAACAAACAAACCAGGGCAACCACGCATGGATTTAGCTGATAAATAAAGTTTAGGAATAAAGTTTTGGATGGCAGTGGTATAAATTCTTGTTGGTTTAGAGTATAGTTCTCAATGTAGACTATGGTCAGGTGTAAAAGAACAATTTCTGCAGAAAAATAGAAAATGGAGTATATGGAGAAGACCAAAATTCTATAGTCTGAGAGATAGGAAGCATGGCTTTATTAACCAGGGGCTTTCAAATTGCCCAACCCCTGTGTCAGCTCCTTCTGTTGAAGGTTATGTTGAATTGACTAATACTAAGTTTCTTAACCAAGCACTCAAGGTTCTTGTATTTCTTTTTCTGTAAGAGGCTGTGTACCATTGATTGAGGAATTACTACTTGTTTCTGCGACCTACTGTGAAGCAGGTTATTATGAACATTAGGTTTTTTTACTAACATAAATGCTTAACTAGGACATAGAACATAGTGCATTTATAATATACTTATATTATGAATATTAATGTAGTTGTTCTGGTGATTTTTAGTTAATTATGTATTAACATTTTCTTTCCCTCTATGTGTAAAATGTGCTTCTTTAGTCTATTATGTTAAAGTTGGCCATGGGACTTACTTAGGCCAATGCAATGCTATGGACAAGAAATGAACAGAAGCTCACATAGAAGCCTTGTTTAATATTTATTGATGTCTTATGAGAAGTTGCATTTCCTGAGTCACTTCCATCTTTTAGGCTGGGGTCCATGATGAATTCATTAGGCCATGTCAAGTCAAGCCAATGTCAAGCTGCTCTAAACAGTAGGAGCAACTGGTGACATTTTAAGCTGGATTCTTAAGTGTTTACTAAGTATATAGTACTAGCTAGTATTACTAGCTGATACCTATTGTTGCTAATATCATTAGTCCCTTGGAAAAATTGCTTAACCTTTCTATTGTTTTGCTTTCTAACCTACAAAATGAGAACAAAGATACTGTCAATCTCATAGGCATGTTGTGAAAACTAAAAAACATAAATTCATGAAGAACTTAGAATCATGTTAGCACATATTCAATGTTAAATTCATGATATTTAACTTTACATGTAGTTTAAATTTGGTCCCTAAGTCTCTTCTTAGCTAATGTCTGTATTAGATTTGTTATTCTTATGACCAAATATCTGATAGAAAAAAACTCAAGAGAAGGATTTATGCAAATTCACAATTTAGTAAGTTTCATTTCATCATAGCTGATCCCATAAAGACTCTGTAGTAAAACAGACTGTTATGGTGGCAACTGAGTCACTGGCAAGAAAAGGCTGGTCCCCTCTTGGTAGATAGGAAACAGGAAAAAAAGAGAGTTGCTGTGCAAAAGATCTAGTCCCCAAGAATTTTCCCTACAGATGCATGTCATACTGCTAAGTACCACCTCCTAAAGTTTCTAGATTCTCCCCAAATAATACCACCACTGGGGAAGCAGGACTGAATTACCAGAACAGTTTTGAAGGACATACCACATCTAAGCCATAACAATGTCCTAAATATTATATATCTAAATAGAAGTGAAGAATATGTCAAGGGTGGGGTAAAAGGTAAGAATGAATCAGTCCAAGCACTTTGACATAAATGTTATCCTTTTGCCACAAGAAACCATCATACATATGTGCTCTAAGTGTTAGTGGTATGGCAGGAAACAAGGATATCCTATTTCTTATCTTCCTAAATCTAATTATCCAGTGGTGTGGGTAGACAACAATAATCAAGTAAACAGTATGATTTCTTTGGGGTTCTATTGTTGGTGATAAAACATTATGGCCAAAAACATGCTAAGAAAAGGGTTTATTTGGCTAACAGGTTTCAGTCTGTAATCATGGGGAGCCAAGGCAGGAACTTAAGGCAGAAAACTGGAAGCAGGAGCTAAAGCAGAAGCCATGGGGAAATGCTTTTATGGGTTTGCTCTTCCATGGCTTGCTTGCCTAGCTTTCTTACATAACCCAGTACCACCTGTTCAGGGGTATCCCCACCTGCCATGAGCTGGGCCTTTTCACATCATCACATCAGTCATTAATCAAGAAAATGCCCTACAGACTTTCCTAAAGGCAATATGATATAGGCATTTTCTCAACTGAGGTTTCTTTTTCCGATAACTCTACCTTTATCAAGGTAGAGTTAAAAAAAAAAAACAATAAGAAGAGACTTAGAGGAAATTCACATGGTAAATAAAGATATATTTGAGCTAAAACTAAAAATGTCAAGGAACCAGTCATGTAAGGTCTAGGGAAGATCTCTAAACAGGAGGAAATAGAAAAAAATCCCAGGAGTGAGAGATGGTTGGTACACACACACACACACAAACACACACACACACGAGTTTGTATTATATATATGATGGGATAATTGTAGTGTGCTTGGCAGATAGGGAGAATTGAATGCAGCTATCAATGCCCATGTTTCCCCTTAGAAGAAGTTTCTGGCTTTTGTCCTTGCTACGGAATCCAAGAATTGTTCCAGAAAGCAAGGCGGCATTTTCCTGGAGCTCATTTTGTTTGGAATTCTTTGAAGCTGGAAGGTATTGCTTCATATTAAAACTAAGAACAACACACAAAGAGTTGCCAAGGTTTCATATTTTTTCCTTTTTGAGGCATATTCTGTCTCCCTCTTTTCCATGTAGCATTTTGTGTTGTCAAGGCTGGATGTAGGCTTTCCCTATATTATTATAGGGAATCAAAAGTTCTCATTGTACTCTAAGATAAAGAGTGTATCTTTTTTTTAAAAAAATCTTTATTAATTATACTTTATTCACTTTGTATCCCCCCTGTGGTTCCCTCCCGCCTCCCATCCCAATCCCTCCCTTCCTCCACACTCTGCATGCATGACCCTCCCAAAGTCCACTGATAGGGGAGGTCTTCTTTTCCTTCCTTCTGATCCTAGTCAATTAGGTCTCATCAGGAGTGGCTGCAGTGTCTTCTTCTGTGGCCTGGTAATGCTGCTTCCCCTTCAGGGGGAGGTAATTAAAGAGCAGGCCAATCAGTTCATGTCAGAGACAGTCTCTGTTCCTATTTCAATGGAACCCACTTGGATACTGAACTGCCACGGGCTACATCTATGCAGGGGTCTTAGGTTATCTCCATGCATAGTCCTTGGTTGGAGTATCAGTCTCAGGAAATACCCCTGTGCTCAGAATTTTTGGTTCTGTTGCTTTCCTTGTGGAGTTCCTGTCCTCTCCAGATCTTTCTGTTTCCCACTTCTTTCCTAAGATTTCCTGCACTCTGTCCTAAAGGTTGCCCATAAGCCTCAGCATCAAGACAGTGTATCTTTAAAAGCCAGATTTAAATCTCATTTTAAAATCAAGGGAAATACAAGGAATCATTTGTTACTAAATTTCACGATCTCCTTTTACAAACAAATGGCAGGGGTGACAGAAACTATGGAGGTCCAAGAGAATGACACCTGCTGGGTTGGCATGACTAGGAGGGCCAACGTGGTCTAAAGATCAGGAGACAGTGAAGCTCAATATCAAAGAAAGTAAGTTATAGATTAACAGAGAGTTTCAAAGCATGACTAGTAGCCAAAGTAAGCCAGCTGCACTTGAACAGGTCATCTCCTGGCTGGGCCACGGGCCATGCATAAAACCTGTAAGTGCTCCATTTGATCAACATGGGGGAATAGTGGGGAATTGGCCCATCTCAGTAAAAATTACTTCAGGTTTTGTACAGTTTCTGTTTTAAGTCCTGTAAAAAGCCCTCAGATGAACAAACAGTTTGACTGGGTTTTCCCTGTCTTTTGCAGAGACTTGCTTGCTTTCTGGTACTCTGCTTTCTGCAATAACTTTTCTTCTTTAATATTATTCTCTATAATAAAAATTTTCTTTAAAACTTGTCTTTCTCATTTCCCACGAATTTCATATTTCTAGTTCCGAAGATAAGGACACAGAACAGAGCCATTCTCTGACTCATTTCATTTGGAGATAAGCCAATGGACATACCTGTGATACTCTTACTGAATAATAGCTGCTAGACATGCAGGACCCAGCACTATGTCACCAGGTAATACACAAAGGAGGACTGGCCTCTGTAGCCCATAATCTCCAATCTGCCTCCAAGCCAGTTGTAGTGGGGAGCTTTACGCAGAGTAATGAGAAAAAGTTATTTGTTTCTTGGATGACAGAAGGTACACAGGTTTGTTTGGGAAAGTGTTATGCTGAGGGAGGACTTAAACTCCTGATCTCATCCATTAGATGAGGTGGCTTCAGCTTGAGTCCATTTTGGAAAGTCAGTTCTAGATGGTAATAATCGTTAATGAGAGGTGTTATATTAGTTGCTTTTCTATTGCTATCAGTGACCAGGAACATAATTGTTCTATGAAAATAAAGAAAAATAATGTGTTATGCCTGAAAAGTAGGGGAAAACCAAACTGTTTTCTTATGTTTCTTACATTAAAATTTTCCTTCTGTATGAACTGAAAGATGATATAGGCAAGCAGGTGAGTTGAATCTAGAATATGGACACTGAAGAAAAATTAAGCAAATGGACGAGGAAAATCAGCAATATGGAAGCAAAAATCAGAAGAAAAAAAGTAAAATTAATAAAATAGAAATGTTGAAAAGAAAAACGTCAGTGAATCAGAGTGAAAAAACACAATGGAAAGTATCATCATCGGACTTCGCTAATCAGAAGAAAGCCTGTGGAGCCAGAGGGTCAGGGAGTTTTCTATGAGATTATGTCTCCTGGTAATAGCTGAAGGTACAACCATAAAGGCACATCAGCATGATTGCCTTAATAAGCTGAGCAAGGACAACAATAAACATTTCAACATGGACAGGCTTAAAGAAGCCTTGACTCGACACAAAGAGCTACAGGCATCTAAGGAATACCAAGAGTGGGAGAAACCATCTTTCTCAGGGAAGATCACACTAATTGGTTAGCCAATACCAAATAAATGAATGGTCCGCCCTGAAAACAGATATTATATAGACAGAGCATGGTGGTTTTGTACATTAGGTAACATATATCTATATGTCTCTCTATATAGATATCTTTATATGCATATATATGCACACACATACATATACATGTATGTAAAGCAATGAAAGGGTCATGGGTTTAAAAGTGAGGAAAGGGGTATATGAGAGAGTTTGGAGGGACAAAAGGAGAAGGGGAATGTTGTAATTATAATATCAAAAATAAAAGAAACATGTGGGCATGGTGGTGCATGACTTTTATCCCAGCACTCAGGGAGGCAGAGGCAGGTGGATCTTTATGAGTTTGAGGCCAGCCTAGTACACAAGGTGAATCCAGGACAGCCAAGGCTACACAGAGAAACCCTGTCTTGAAAAAAAACAAAAACAAACAAATAAATAAATAGAGATATAGCTAGAAAGAGAGATAAAACAAGGATTAAAAGAAAGTCTCAGTCATAGAGTCCAAAATTAGGGAAACAACACCCTTCACAATAGCCACAAAGGACATAAAGGGAACCTAAAGTGAACCTTGGTATGAACCGAACCAAGCAAGTCAAAGACTTGTATGAAAAAAATTTCCAGTCTCTGAAGAAAGAATTAGAAGAAGATATCAGAAGATGGGAAGATCTCCCATGCTCATGGCTTGGCAGGATTAATATAGTAAAAATGGCCATCTTGCCAAAAGCAACCTACAGATGTAATGCAATTCCCATCAAATTACCAACACAATTCTTTACAGACCTGGAAAGAAAAATTCTCAACTTCGTTTGGAATAACAAGAAACCCAGAACTGTTAAAACAATTCTCTACAGTAAAAGATCTTCAGGAGGTATCTCCATCCCTGATCTCAAACTCTACTATAGAGCAACAATACTAAAATCTGCATGGTACTGGCATAGAAACAGACTGGTGGATCAATGGAATCGAATAGAAGACCCTGACATAAATCCACACACTTATGGACACCTGATTTTTGACAAGGATGCCAAAACCATTCAATGGAAAAAAGACAGCATCTTCAACAAATGGTGCTGTTCTAACTGGATATTTACATGTAGAAAAATGCAAATAAATCCATACTTATCACTCTGCACAAAACTAAAGACAAAATGGATCAGAGATCTCAACATAAAACCAGACACACTAAACTGCTTAGAAGAAAAAGTGGGGAAGAGCCTTGAATTCATTGGCACATGAGACAACTTTATGAACAGAACACCAACAGCACAGGCTCTAAGATCAACAATGAATAAATGGGACCTCATGAAACTGAAAAGCTTCTGTAAAGCAAAGGACACTGTCATCAGAATAAAACGACTGCTTACAGATTGAGAAAGGATCTTCACCAACCCTATATCTGACAAAGGACTAATATCCAGTATATATAAATAACTCAAGAAGTTAAACAGCAACAAATCAAGTAATCCAATTAAAAATGGAGAACAGAGCTAAACAGAGAATTCTCAGTAGAGGAATATCGAATGGCAGAGAAACACTTCAAGAAATGTTCAACGTCCTTAGTCATAAGGGAAATGCAAATCAAAACAACCCTAAGATTTCACCTTACATGGAATTGTTATTGTGTATTTTCCTAAAATGGTTACTTTGTTTGAGTAATTAAAGTGTACTCAGCCCTAATTTTTTTTGGTTGTTGTTCCAGATCGTTTAGAATTTATTCCTAGGCATCACCACTGATTTAGTAAAACTTAGTAGAAGAATAAAATATGTACAAAAGAAAAAAAAAAAAAAACATTTCACCTTACACCCATCAGAATGGCTAAGATTAAAAACTCAAGTGACAACACATGCTGGAGAGGTTGTGGAGAAAGGGGAACCCTCCTCCACTGCTGGTGGGAATGTAAACTTGTACAACCATTCTGGAAATCAATCTGGTGCTTTTTCAGACAACTAGGAATATTACTTCCTCAAGATCCAGCTATACCACTCCTAGGCATATACCCAAAAGAGGGTCAAGTACACAACAAGGACATTTGCTCAACCATGTTTGTAGCTGCCTTATTTGTAATAGTCAGAAGCTGGAAGGAAACAGCCCAGATGCCCCTCAGTGGAGGAATGGATACAGAAATTGTGGTACATCTACACAGTGGAATATTATACAGCAATAAAAAACAAGGAAATCATGAAATTTGCAGGTAAATGGTGGGCTCTGGATAAGATCATGCTGAGTGAGCTATCCCAGAAGCAAAAAGATGCACACGGTATATATTCACTCATATAGACATATAATATAGGATAAACCTACTAAAATCTGTACCCTAAAGAAATTAATCAAGAGGGAGGACTCTTGCTACAATGCTCAATTCCTATCCGGAAAGGCAAAGAGGATGGACATCAGAAGAAGGAGAAAAGAGAGAACAAGTCAGGAGCCTGACACAGAAGACCTCTGAAAGGCTCTGCCCTGCCGACTATCAATGCAGATGCTGAGACTTATGGGCAACCTTTGGGCAGAGTGCAGGAAATCTTAGGAAAGAAGTGGGAAACAGAAAGATCTGGAGAGGACAGGAATTCCACAAGGAGAGCAACAGAACCAAAAATTCTGAGCACAGGGGTATTTCCTGAGACTGATACTCCAACCAAGGACTATGCATGGAGATAACCTAAGACCCCTGCATAGATGTAGCCCGTGGCAGTTCAGTATCCAAGTGGGTTCCATTGAAATAGGAACAGAGACTGTCTCTGACATGAACTGATTGGCCTGCTCTTTAATTACCTCCCCCTGAAGGGGAAGCAGCATTACCAGGCCACAGAAGAAGACACTGCAGCCACTCCTGATGAGACCTAATTGACTAGGATCAGAAGGAAGGAAAAGAAGACCTCCCCTATCAGTGGACTTGGGGAGGGTCATGCATGCAGAGTGTGGAGGAAGGGAGGGATTGGGATGGGAGGCGGGAGGGAACCACAGGGGGGATACAAAGTATATAAAGTAATTAATAAAATGTAATTAATAAACTGTAATTAATAAAGAATTTAAAAAAATTAGAGATGAAAACTGTGAGACTACTGCAGACTGTAATGAAACACAACCATTAAGGAATGCTTTGAAAACATATATTCCAGAGAACTGAAAATCTAGCAAAATTGATAAATTCATAAGCAGACACAAATGACTTGACAACATAAAATCAAGAGAATAAAAACAACTTAGAGAGATCCATAACAATTAATAAGATCAAAGCAATAATAAAATATCTCCCAAGACAAGAAACCCAGGAAGGACAGACTTCCTTCAGAAATCTACCAAACCTTACAGAAGACCAAACACCTCAGCCCCTCAAACTCTTCCATAAAATGGACAGGAAAGAGACTACCAAATTTATCCTACAAAACCAGCATTACCCTGATACTGAAACCAGATAAGAACACACCATATATTAAGAGTGGTAGTAATAATAATAATAATAAATAATAATAATAATAATAATAATAAAAATAATAATAATAGTAGTAGTAATAATAATACTGCTGCTGCTGCTGATACAATAGGCAAATTTTCTTGATGAACATAGACCAAAAATTCTCAATGAAACTTTGGCAAACCCAACTTAAGAAAAAGAAAAAGAAGAGCACATTATGCTAAAATCAAGTAGATTGTATTCCAGGGATACAAGTTTGGTCCAACACATGTGCATCAGTAAGTGCAATATAGAACACAAATCGAGTTACAGAAATCTAATGATGATTCCAACTGAGTCACAAAAGGCCTTTGACAACGTTTAACTTTCCCTTCATGATAAAATCCCCGAAGAGTGGCTGGAGAGTCAGCAACCATTGTACTTGGTTGCTCATATTTACCTCTTTACAGGGTAGTCTGTGGATGTCTCTTTGTGCAAACAGGTAGTGACTTTGCAGAAGCCATTCTTCCTTTCAATTTAGCAAATTAGAAACAATAATATATGGAATGGAAACAGTGCCTGGTATATGTTCCTCAGGAAGGAGAAAAATTTGTGGGAAACAGCCAGGATCAGTTGACTGACTACAAGCCCTGTCCTTTCTCCTATCTGGTCAGCTTAGTTGACTCTACCTAGATGCACTCTCTTTTCTTTCTCATTGCCAGTGTTCCTGATGCCAGCATTTTTTTTAACTGTACCCTTTCTCTCAATTGTACTCTGTCTTTATTTTAACTCTAAGCTGATTCCCAAATCCTCTGAAGCCAGCCATAAAGTATAAACATCATCTTCTAAACATCATCATAACTCATCTTTGATGACTGAGTGAGTCTCGGTCCTTAGTAAATGCAGCTTCCACTCCCTGCTTCTATGTGCTTTGTCTCTTCTTCATCCATGGTTTGTCATGTTGCTGCCATGGCAGCCTAAGTGAGTGGTGGCCGTGGTAGGGTTGAAGTGAATGTAATAATTATGCTGGGGACAGTTGCTCGCTTTCAACTCACATTGTAATTGTTAAACCCAAGTACAACCAAGAACATAGCTTGGCATTTTGTGTTCTGAACCACAGCAGAACAGCTCAGTTTGGTGCCACTTAGTACCCCAACCTTTTCTTGCAAGAGGGTGGAGGCATCAACCAAAATAATGCAAGTAGACTCAAAGAAATGTGTTTGACTAAAGTGATTTAACTGGAAGCTTGAAATTATTTTCTTTGTTATCACTTTTCACAGTGCAAGAACAGCTGTGGATGCTCTACCTGAATTTCAGGCTCTCGCTCTTCCATCTTCTTACCTAAACCATGCCAGGGCACAGTGGCCTAGACGGTAGTCCTAGCAGGTGCATTTCTTTGTCAAAGGGCTACTTCCCATCACTCAAGCAGCTTTGAACATTGTGAGGCTGAAATGGTAGGTCATTACTATCCCCAGAGAGCAGCCTTGAGCAACTGTCTAGAATTAAATTGCTGTATCAATGTCCCAGCTCCTTCCCTGGATTGGGTAATGTTAATAGCAAAGCCTGGGTCCCCTACCAGCTGTTGAGAGATCCCTGCAGGCAGTAGTATCAAATTGCTTTAGACAGTGAACTGACTTGTCTGTACCCTCCTCTAACTGTTTTCTTTGTGCATCCTAGTCTCTCATCTCCTATCAGTCTTTCTTTCATTTTGTCAAGTAAGTAGGCAAAATCCTTTGGTTTTGCCTCTTTATCACAGTCCCCAAAACAAAGAGTACTCTTCTGTGACTAACAGCAAGCATAGCCATAAAGTACTAGTCATATGTTCTCCTCATGGAAAGGTGGGATGTATTAGGTCTTGCATTGACTAAAGAACATGGTCCAATGGTTAAAGTGATGAGAGAACAGGTTTGGGCCTAGGGAGGGACTTTGTATACATTTTTCTATTTCCTCAAAGATCAATGATAAATAATTGTCTTTTTAAAGCACTGGGTTATTTGTCATGTAATGGAAATTGACTACATTTTACCCTATGTCCACAGTTCTTTTGTGTTTATTCTTTCTCATGTAAATAATTGTTTCCCCTGAACATAAGAACCTTTTCAGGCATAGAAAGGATCAATGACCTCTTCTGACCTGTCAGGAGAGCTAGGGTGCCAGCTTTGGCGGTGTCTTGGTTTATTCCTAGATTCAGGGCCTCTGGGCTGGATCACATGTCTGGGCTGCTGGCTGGCCATTGTACTTCTTCTTTTCCAGGGGCTAGCAGAGTTGCTGATTTTTTCCCAAAGCCCTGTTTTCCCAGAGCTGTTATGTAGGAGGCCTGTATGTTTTCATGTATGAGGCCTATATGAGCTGGTGACATGGGTGTCTGATAGAGACCCTAGCATAAAGCTGGCCTGAGGAGGAGAGCTCACCAAAAATACTGCAGATGCTGCAGCCAGAGAATCTGTGGAGCTTCCAAGTCAGCAGAACGCAGGTTAAACATAGCTTAGAGTGAGGTGGCATGCTCACTCCTGGATTTATTTGCCTCTTGGCTGATTATAGGGTCCTGTGTGGTATCCTTGACCTATATTTCCTTATCTTGGTTTCTGGTAGCCCTTCCATTCTCAGATGCCAGGATTCAAGGGTTGAGGAGAACTTTATACAAATGAAAAGCTCTATTAAAAACAAGGGTAATTGTCTAACGAATGCAAATTCTGACAGTTTAGAATAATGGTTCTCATTGTTTGGACCGATAGCACTGTACCACATGGGAACTTCTTAGATTTGTGCCTGGGCCACCCCCACTCAAGCCCTCTGAACTTGAACTTCTTCAGGAGGGGCCTTGTATGAGTCTGTGTTTCCAGGAGATTTGGGCACAGATTTAGGTTCCAGAGTTGCTGATCCACAGCGGTATCTGAAAAACATGGCCCCTTTATTTCTGTCAACTAGGTAAGTGCCTATACGGTTCTATAATTTTTCTCAAAATGAAGCAAACAAGAAAAAACAAGTATAACTAATGTACTAATTAGGAAGCAAGCCAACCTCCTTTCTCTGTAGGAACTGAGCAGAGTGATGCTTTGACTCAATGGGCAGAACCAGGATTCCAGCTGCTTTCCGGGCACTATGAAGGCTGACGTCCTTGCAGCATTAGTATTTGTCTGGGAAACTTCTACAGAAATGCTCATCTTACTCTCTCATCTTGTCACACTGGCATCCCCTAGGCTAACCTCTTGGTCTTCTCACTACATGTGAACTCAGACCTCTCTCCATGCTATAAAGGAACGTCCGTCAAAAGGGTAGTTTTAGACCACATGGCAAAGCCACTGTTGGGCAATATTTGTTTAATCTTATTTGGCCCACACCAGACCTAAGCTCACCACTGAGTGCTAGTGTCTCTATTCGATATACAGCTTAGGCAATTTTGAGTGGGGTCTGGCTCACATCATGAACAACATCTGGAGTTAGCTCAAAGTCCTTCTTAGTGCTCCTTAGTCCTCCTTAGTGCTCCCAAACCTTCACTAAGAACTTTAGGTGCTCTGAGTGCCTAAGACGGCTTGGGGATAAGCTGCCTACTGGGGTTGTGACTGACTAGAGGGAGTGACAGATGAGATTCCAGGTTCCAGCATCATACTTTGAGCAGCAAAGCTCCAAATTGCAGACAGGGCAGAAAATCTTGGACATAATACTTCAAGCTAGATTGGTTTGAGCCATTCTGGATAAACATGCAGTCTACCCACTGTCCAGGAGGCACGGTCACTTGAGTCAAGGACCTGAAACCCAAAGCTAAGTAGGATAAGATGCAAGTCTGGCTAAAGAGTGGATTTTAGGAAGAGTTTCAGTTGGGTTTATTCCTGTTGTTTACATTGTTATGTGATCTTGATAAATATGTCTTAATTTCCTCATCTGTGCAATGAAAGCAGTGGTGCTGAATCTGTGAGACACTCAACGCTCAGTGAAGTGCATTTCTCTATGGCTCTTCTTTCAAGCCTAGGGAATAGCAGATGTCATCAGGTATGGAAATGGAAACTCTTCCCCTTCTTCATTCTCCTCCTGGCCAATGGCCTAATTGTCTGGTTGGGAAGAAAGCCAGGTGAGTACGATAGGCTTTTCCTTATAGCTCCCAGGGGTCAGATGAAGGTGGTACAACCACAATGTTGGCTAATTATAACAGGAAAGCTTCCCATGGTGTTGTATAAATCGATTCATGAAAGGGCTGACAGCCTCAGTTTCAGTCTGCACCCTGAGCTCACCTACTTACCAAAGCCATGAGAGGCAGTAATAGCTCATGGTTCTATCCCTGCTCCCAGTTGCCTCTGAAGACTGGAGTCAAAGGAAAGCTTTCTTGGCCTACAGGCCTGGATACCTGCCTCATTTGCAGACACAAACCAGTTAGAGATTTTGTGCATTTCTGTGATGAAAAGACGTTTAGCCCTTCAAGTCACGTGCAGACAAGCTCTTGCAAACTCATTAAAACACAAAGCAGTGGGGGAGAGGGGTGGCAAAAGGAGGGGAGATTAAAAGGCCAAGTGAACTTTATAATGTGAGAATCTTGTTAGCCTTAAATTAGCTTTCTGTATTTGGGGAGAGGCAAAATAATTACTTGTTTATTTTTCTTTTAAACAAAGGGCTGGTTGAAATTTTTGTAGAAAGAGCTAGAGTTCTAGAGGGATTGAGCTTCAGATAGCCACTAGAGGGCCTCAGTGTCCCAGCAAATCTGCTCCACGTGTGCAAAGGTAAGCATAGAGGTTTGGTTGAGTCTGATGTTTAGGGGGGGCTTGCATTCCTGGGAATGCTCTCAGTGGGCTCTTATCATCACACAAGGAAGAATGTGGCCTCTCATTTAGCAGAGTTAGAAAATAAATTGATCAGTTTATTCCCTGGTAACCTATTTCTGCATGCAAGACACTGGCCTATCATTGGAGTAAAAGTTTGTTGAGGATGTGGGCCAAATGTGAGGGTCTAACTGAACAGAAACCTAGTTGTAGGGCACATTGGGGGTGTCACAACATGGAAGATATGGGATTTAGCATCCCCTTATTGTTCCATTAAACAAAAATTCAGATAATATCATGTTGACGTAAGAAGAGTGAAGTCATGTTGTCTGAAGGAAAATGGATGCAACTGGGAATAATCATGCTTTAAGCCAGTCTCCAGGAGACAAATACTATGCATGTTTCTCATTTTATATCGATATACAAAATCTTACATGCACATATGGTACAAGAGTAGAAGAAAATCTAAGGGACCAAAAGAGACTAATGGAAGAGAGAGAAGAGAAAAGGGAAAGCAGGGGTATGTGAGTGGAATATGCTAATGTAAAATAGATACATGGAAACTTAATTCAAGGCAATAAAGCTAGCATGACAAGAAAGCTGCTGAGAAGGTGCAGCTTTGGAGGAAAATGTACAAGAAGCACTTAAAATTACATTTGCTGACATGTCTTGACACCTTACTTGTGACTGTAAAGAACTAAAACCCTGGCATCTCTGCCATCATTGCACATCTGTATCCTTTACTCTAGGTCACCTGCCTATCTCTGAATGTGTACATGTCAGCACCTTCAGGACTGCTTATCTAGAAACTGGTGACACCTAACCTACTTCATTTTCTTTCTTGGAGCAAAGAGTAACCAAGGTATCTTGATGTCGGCCATTTACAGTATCATGTTCCAGGTACTCCAAAGATATGGAGGAGTCTTTAGTCTGAAACCTGCATTCACCTTGGATTCTAAGAAGAGCAGAACCTCATGGGACGATCACTCCCCAGAAGACAGCAGTTACCTATGATGGTAGGGCCAGGAGTAATCCTCTTCTGAAAATGAGTCTGTCCCCTAAAACAATAAGGACTTCTTCAGATAATCTTGCAGAGCCCAAACTGAGATACTAGCCAACCAGACAAGTACTTGACCAGGATTGATTATTTATGTATAATTCCTGTCACTCTATTTAACTCTTCTTCTATTTAAACCTAAGGCCATTGTGAGTACCCTGAAGATAACTTTGAGGTCATTACATACACATTTAACTGTTTCTTTTCCCAGTCCACAGTCACTAAAGGTCTGTTGCCTGCTGATCCCATGAACTTGTTTGTCTGGTTAACTCCTATACATCATTTGAATATTGGGTTAAAATTCACATCCTGAAGGCAGCCCATTTCCTCATAGACAAATCTCTAACTGAAAGATCTCATAAAATTATGAGTCTCTGCTCTCTAGTCTTGCTGAAAGATGGGCATTTTTGTTGCTTTTATTTTACTCCTAAGTTGCCTTTAGGAGCAATGAAACTATTTTTGGTTTTGTCTAGGGCCTAGGGCAGTGCCTGGCACACAGTGGAACTCTATAAATATTAATTACATGTTGGTTGGCTGATTGATTGGCTGATCTCAAATGTTACCTGGAAAGAAGAGTAAAAACATTAATCTGAAAGTTGCTATCCTTGACTACAGCCCAGACAGAATCTAAAAATTGAGGCCCAAATGGGCTATAGTAGCAAATTATTTTAGGGCCACTAGTAGAAAGGAGTAACTTTTTCCACAGATATATTATAAACAAATTATGTATGCAATATATGTTCTTGGGGGATCAATAAAGTTTTAAAAAGTAAAAGAAAGCAGAGAAAAGTAAGCACAAGTGCACTGCTCAGCATTATTCTGATATTGGCTCCGTGCATCTATTTATATGTAGAAACCCTGCCATATAGTCAGTTCCAGATCTTGCCTTTTATAAGAACATTTGCCTTTGGATGTTAAACATTGCTTTTTAATTAAATTATTTATTCATAATAATTTTAAATATATCTAGAATATTTCCCTGTATAGTTAGAATTTTATTTTCTTCTAATATAGAGCATGAAGGTTGATATGAATTTTGATCCTCTTGGTTTTTTGAGGACATCGTAGGTATAAAGAAAATGAAAGTAGATATGGGGTTGTTACAGAGCTCCAAAGCTGTTTTAATAGAAAGCCTACCTCTGTTCAATGACTTGGCCTATCCAAGTACTAGCTCTAACTTAGTAGAAGTTCACTATGGCTTGCTTCCTCACTTTAGATCCCAGTTCCTCCAACCTCTTGGTTTTCCAGTGTAGCAGACACTATTGATGTCCTTTCTATAAACTTCTAAGGATCAAAATTCTAGTGTGTGTCAATGGTTTCTTACTTCAAGAACCTTGACTTCTCTGCCCAAAGAATTTTTCTGACTGTAAGAATGCTCCCTCATCAGCGGTGCAGTCTGGAAGAGTCAAAGTGCAGATGTTGCAAGGAGCAGGTGTCAGCTAATGATAAATGAGTTGTAAAAGTATTCCAGCTCCTAATCACACAGAAGGAACAATCTGGGAGCATATTCTATATACCGCTTCTCACACAACTGAGTTCCATAGGCACGGTTACCTCATTATATCTGTAGCTTTTCTTTTCCTCTCCTTTCCACACTCCCCTACTTGTTTCTTGAGATAACCTCCAAGATCGACTATTTGGACTTTAATCTTTGCTTCAATGCCTGATTCTGGGGCACAGTCTGAGACAGCCTTCTCTGCCTGCCCTTGTTAGGTGTGAGTTCTAACATCCTCCGACCTACATTTCTTCTTTTCTTGTTTTGCCTGAAGTAGAATATGAAAGCCCTGTGATGCAGCATATTTTGAGGATCAGGGTAAAAATGAAAAGCTATGGCAGATTGCCTGCTGTTTGTTTATTTATTTATTTATTTATTTATTTATTTATTTATTTTAGTCAGAACTCCTGATAGATATATTCTCAAGAGGGGGTTAATTATATAGTTTCTGGTGCTGTTGGAAGTGACTTTGAGTTGTTCTTCTCTCTGTTCTCTGTCATTTCTCTCTCTCTCTCTCTTGGTTTTTGCTTTGCAGTAGAAGTCATCCCTAGCAGAGCTATTTTTGTCACCCAGCCCTTAATAAGGTTTCCAGTCATACCGACAGGCATGGGTGTGATGTTGGATAGTAAGCAAGTCTGTAGTTAACTAAAGGCTTGATGAAAGCTGAGTTCATTTAAGGTTCTACCAGATATTCTACAGGGACTGTTAAGACATTGTCCTCATAAGAAAGACAGGCACAGTAAACATGAACTCAAACAGGGCTCCTTATGATATGGCAGTTAAGGGAGAAAAATAAACAATGACACTAAGGATACAATGAAAGTAGTTTTGATGAAGTCTGAAAAAATTTGATGGAAGAGACTAAAAAATGGTAGGTGGATTTCATTATGTCAATTAAGTCAACACAGAGAAAAGACAGTTGATGTAAATTCCGCAATCTTAATTCCTAGGAAATTTTAACTTGCTGTTGAGGTTGCAGCTATACTTTCTCTCATAGTCCCCAGTGTAAGGTACCTTTGAGTTGCCTTCTATTTCAATTCTTTCAATGTCTAGTAGAAAAACCCTATCTTTTATCTGATGTAAACAGCCTGGGCTAGGCTCAATTCATACTGTAAAATAGGCATATAAACTAGAATTCATTTAATTTCCAATACTAGAACACTTATAGGAATAAGATAAACTGGATCATTGAGGCATCCATGCCTCACCATGTTGGGAACAAAGCCCTGGGACCCTTCCTAAGGGCCTGACCTGCCAGATAAGCACCGGGCGCCAGCAGGCCATAGCTTCTTACGACCCATTGTTCCCGAAACTGTTTGCTTTGGGACACATCCCTGACCACCGATATGACCACCAATGTTATCTTCGGGCCTTGTAACTCTTTAACCCACCTTCTTAGCCTTGGGAACTTCCCACCAAGGGCCTTGGTATTTTTCCACTACTACTTCCCTTTCTCGCTCCTCTCCCCCGCCCTGCCAAAACCATGTTTTAAAAGAAACACCAAAGTTCAATAAAGCTGACACTTGACCGGCAACCGTCTGCTTGTGTCCTTTCTCTCTCTCCCCCATCTTTTTCAGGATTGACCCCCTTCGCCCCCACGAATAACTGAGTCCTGCGGGGCGGGACATCACCATATAAATAATCAAGGAAAGTGAGTAGAATTTTTTCATATTCTGTATTTAAAAAAAGAAAGGAAGGAAGGAGTAGGGAATGGTTGCAAGGGAGATCTTATTATTGCCAGAATCTTTACCCCAAAAGGCCTAGGTCTAGCCTTGGTCACTTGGTCACTCCTATACATCAAGTGAAAAATGACATAGATTATATACAATTGAAAGTTTTACTTTCATATCTTTGACCACAACTGCCCTCCTGTAACAGTGTTACAGTTTATAGAGAGCTTGGAACAAAAGTCACAAATGTCATGCACAGAAATAGCTATGGCTCCTGCGGATCCGGTCTCTCAGAAGTCTTTTTCTTGATGCCAAGGGCCAAGCCTACTGGATATAAGGCATAATCTCTTCTGTCAGTATCTTCCCAGAAGAGAGCTGGGACTGAAAAATAAAATTGTGTGTGCTATGGAAGAAATATGGCTGTACATGTTTATGTCTTTCTACAATGTCAGAATTCATTCAGTAAACAATAAATCAATAAGATATACATTTTTTTGGCTGTAATTTTCATGGTAGTCCCCAAGTTTTTAATAGCTTACCATTGACAAACTCAAGTCTTTATATTCTAATTTGAGTTACTAATATTAGCTCTCAGATCAAACTATGCATCACACAGTAATTACCCCTATCTATTTGTATATATGTGGGTGCTACAATGACTATATAAAAGTTAAAGAGGCTACAGGAGAGTTCAAAGAGCTAAAGGGGTCACACTACCAGTACAAGTAGAGATCTGTTACTGATGTAGGCAGCCATTGCTGTGGGCGGACAAGATATTAAGGAAGCCTGGTGAAAAGCTGCTGGAAGAATAGAAGTAGGCTGCAGGGTGTAAAGGGGCTGAGGCTTGAATAAATACTTAGGGTTGATTCCAGTTGTGAGGTAAGATGCAGCACCAGATCTGGACAGATGAAGTACATGGATGGATGGATGGATGGATGGATGGATGGATGGATGGATGGATGGATGGATGAATAGTTGGACAAATGTATGGACTCACAGCAATTAGAATGGGTTATGTCATCATTTGGTCTGAAGCTGAGCTGAAGCCTCAGCAACCGTATGAGTTCTCTGCTTGTTGGTGCCTTGCCACACACACCAAACAATCAAAGGGCAGGTTACTGGGCATCATCACCATTGCTGCATTTGATGTCCTCTCCTTTATGGTGCTCAGGTGAAGGAGTTACTAGCTTTTTCAGTCTTGGTGTGTTTAATAAGTTCCAAGTATGGTTTGTCTGATGTAGTATACGTATGTTTGCATATGGTCCCTATCTACTTTGGGGAATTTATAGGATAGTGTTCTTCATCATCAGGCTATGCCTTGTGGGTGAGCTAGACAGTCAGTGGTGTCATGGGCACAGTGAGGTACAGAGTTACTATGCTTCTCCATTTGCACCTAAAGTGGAGTCAAATGCTCCCAGGTTAAGGCAAACCATAGAATCATCATTTTACATGATATGAAGTTACTTGGAACAGGGCACACCTTGATATCAGTATATATTAAAAAGAATCCTAATTTAAAGCTAGCCTGGTTACATTACAGATGCTGCCTTCCTTCATAAGAAATTTCAGTAGCTTTGGCCAAGTGCTCAACATCTTTTCCCTTCAGGCTGACATTATGTTAATAATCAACTGTCACAACAATACTGTATCACAATCACCTCAAATCTCAATGACATGCAATAAATGTTTATTTTTGCACTTACATGTTTGCTGTTTGTCTAGTGCTTATTCGAGGGAACATAGATTCCAAAAGGATAATGTCACAGAAACACAAGAAAGGTAAGCACAAAAATCAGAGATAAATCTCTTACCTATATGTGTAGAGCTGATGCATTGCAATTTTGCCCATAGGCCAAATCAAACAGTGTAGGACCAAAGCATGATTTCCAGTGGGACAAACAGCAATGCTACTGAACAAGAGTGTGGTCTAGGGCTAGGGAAGGAATGGAAAAATTTTCCTTTATTAGCTGAGTAAGTAGAGATACATTATGTTAATCTGGGTTTAAGGCTGTGATGTTAATGTTTTTACTTTTAGGTGTTAGATGCTTCCCTAAGAGGCAAGGACCTAGCCAAGCAGTGCCCATTTTACAAAGTAACTGTAGAACTGTAGTTTTAGACAAGTTCTTTTGGGGAAGTGGAGCACATTGTACCTGAAGTCACCTTTCATGGGTAAGCCCTTTCTTTTACTTTACTGAGCATATTCAACAACAAACAGCATCAAAAGGCTCAGCTTACCAGAACACATGAATCTGATATTTTCTAGAGAAAAATCACTTTTTGTTTGGGAGTCTTTTTACCTCAAAGAGGAAATGAATTCTGATTTCTCCACCAGAGGCATCCAGAGATGTGGCCTTCATTTTTCACGAAGTCTTTCCCCAGCTAAACTCCACAGGCTGTAATTATGATACCAAGTAACTTAATTAAGTCAAATATTATGACACTAAGAATATGATGGAGCTGGTGGTAATTCTTCATGACAGGCATAAAGCCTAGATTGTTTCTTCATCAGTACATTAACCAAAGTTTCCTTGGCAAGAGACTGTTGGTGTTATTTCATCACGTTTTTGCAGCATACTCACAGAGGGGAATTAAAATACAGGTAAGCCATATTTAAGGACATAAGTGTATCTTGGGGGTGGGAGCATATACATTTTTTTATCATGAAAATAAGGTTTATTTTTTCAATAAATATTTCAGTGGTTTCCCAGTTCCTTAGACATCACCTAGACTGGAAGAGACATGTGAAATCATTTGTGACATCAACAGATCTTCCAAGTGAAGTATATAATGCTACATTTTGCATATTTATTTAGCATATTTGACACTGTAATCTGCTAGAGTCTGTTGCCAGCATTCCATCAATTTTAATTTAATCTTTACAATAAAAGTATGATAAAGGGCTTCCTTTTTGAAGCCCAGATCCTCAAGATTAAGTAGTCATAAAAAGGTATAGACTCTCATGTGACTAACAAGAGGGAGAGGAGATGGGTTGCTTGGCACTCATTAAATAGATGTTCTGAATTAAGTACATATGTTTGTGGAACTAACTAGCTGCTCATTGCCAAGAGTCTTTTTTTATGATTCTATTTTTTTTATTATTAATTACACTTTATTCACTTTGTATCCCCCCATAAGCCCCTCCCTCCCCCTTCTTCATGCATGCCCCTCCCCAAGTCCACTGATAGGGGAGGTCCTCTTCTCCTTCCTTCTTATCTTAGTCTATCAGATCACATCAGGAGTGGCTGCATTGTCATCTTCTGTGGCCTGGTAAGGCAGCTCCCCCCTCAGGGGGAGGTGATCAAAGAGCAAGCCAATCAGATTATGTCAGAGGCAGTAGGAAGAATTTCTCCTGCCCAGTATTCAAATTTTCTCTTAGCTATAGAAACCTATTTTTCTTTTTGCAAGAATGACTCACTTTCACCAACTCCATATGCTTTGAATGGAAAAATCCAACCCTCCATTTCAGAAAATGGCAAGTGTATCAAGCCTAGTGAGCAATTGCACAGTAAACTATAATTTGACTTGCTGTGGTGTGGTTTATTTTGGCTCATGTCAATATCAAAGAACCATATCTGGTGATGACCTTTTTTGTTGGTAGAGCTCAGAGGCTCTTCCAGATATCACATGGCAGATATAAAGAGCTCACCTTTTAATCTGGTCATTCTCTTCCTATAAAGACACCAAAATTTAATGATTGCCATCTTTAAACCTAATCACTTCCGAAAACACTTTCCTCTGAACACCAAAATTAAGTTTCCATGTTCCAGCTCATACTGGGAATTAAATCTTAGCAGATGGTTCAAGCAGTGGCTAATAAGTGTCAGCCTTGGAATTTGGCTGAAGTCTTTATGAATGATGAACATTTTTTTCTGGTAGCAATGTAAAGGAAAGGGCAGAAGGCTGCAATAACAGCTGGTAGACATCTTATTTTTTTCTGTTGGGGAAATTCTGAGATTCAAAACAAACCAGGGATGCTGGTGCTGAGTTATTAAAACATAAACACACAAACAAGCATACATATATACACACACATCCATACATCCATACACATGGGCACACATATACACAAAGACATACACACACATACACACTCACAGACTGAAGAGATTTGTTAGCAGATAAGTGTATGTTGTGTTCATTTTCCAGAGGCCCTAAGTTTGGCTCCCAGTTAGCAACATTGGGTGGCTCACAAATGTCATTAACTCCGGCTCCAGAAATCTAATGTCCTTTTCTGTTTCTCTTCCATATATATGAACACACATATACCCAAATAATTAAAAAATACATTAGCCTCGAATTTTTGCATAACCCATGATTTTCTATGCTCAGAAGCTGCAGTTTATGATATCAAAGTTTTTGGGTTTGAATTTTTTTTAATTTTTTATTTTAGTTTTATTAATTACAGTTTATTCACTTTGTATCTCAGCTGTAGCTCCTTTCCTCATCCCCTCCCAATTCTACCCTCCCTCCCTCTTCTTCTCATGTCCCTCCCCCAGTCCAATGATAGGGGAGGTCCTCATTCCCTAGTCTATCAGGTCTCATCAGGACTGGCTTCTTTGTCTTCCTCTGTGGACTGGTGAGGCTGCTTCCCCCTCAGTTGGAGGTGATCAAAGAGCAGGCCAATCAGTTCATGTCAGAGACAGTCCCTGTTCCTACTATTGGGGAACTCTCTTGGACACTGAGCTGCCATGAGCTACTTCTGTGCAAGGGTTCTAAGTTATCTCCATGCATGGTCCTTGTTTGGAGTACCAGACTCAGAAAAGGCCCCTGTGCCCAGATTTTTTGGTTCTGTTGCTCTCCTTGTGGAGCTCCTGTTCCCTCTAGGTCTTTCTCTCTTCCCCTTCTTTCATAAGATTCCCTGCACTCTGCAAAAAGTTTGGCTATGAATCTCAGTATATGTTTTGATACTCTGTAGGTAGAGTCTTTCAGAGGCCCTCTGTGATAGGCTCCTGTCCTGTTCCCTGTTTTCTCCCTCTTCTGATGTTCATCACTCCTAGGCATATATCCAAAAAATGCTGAAGTATACAACAAGGACAGTTGCTCAACCATGTACATAGCAACTTTATTTGTAATAGCCAAAAGCTGGAAACAACCCAGATGTCTCTCAACAGAGGAATGGATACAGAAATTGTGGTACATTTACACAATGGAATACTACTCAACAATTAAAAACAACAAAATCAGGAAATTTTCAGGCAAATGGTGGGATCTAGAAACGATCATCCTGAGTGAGGTATCCCAGAAGCAGAGAGACACACATGGTATATACTCACTTATAAGTGGATATTAGACATATAATATAGGATAAACATACTAAAATCTGTATACCTAAGGAATCTAATCAAGAAGGAGGAACCTGGTAAGATGCTCAGTCTTCATTCAGAAAGGGTTTGAAAGGTTTTGAGCTTCCATTCTTCAACTACATTGAAGAAATGTGACAGCAATCTTCCCTTAGTTTGTTTCAACAAAAGTCTAGAAAAAACTAATCAGGAGCTTTGATTATATTTCTTGTCATTATCTCAATAATACTTTTGCTTGATCTCATATTCTATTTGCTGCTTTCTAGTTTAAGTGTACAAAATACAGTTTTATGACATTACTAAGAGACACAGTCTCACAGCAAACTCTCTAGTCTTCTGTTTCTTACAATGCTTTGCTCCCCTTTCTCTAATGCTACCTCAACCTTAGGTACAGAAGTTATTTTATATCCACTTGAATTGGTCTCCACAACTTTGCATTTTGATTGTTTGTGGTTTTCTGTAATGGTCTCTCTCTGTTGAAAAGAGAAGTTTCCTTCAGAAGTTACAGCCAAAAAGTCTGGCCAACATGGTTGCCTGAACATGGGATGAACAAGAACAACAACAATAGACATGCCAAAGTAGATAGAAGAAAGACTGTGAAGCCTCAACTTTACATGAAAAATACAGGCAACTAAGGAATACTGAGAGCAGGACAAATGGTCATCCCCATGGAAGAGCACATCAACTGGTTATCCAATACCAAGTATTTAGCCTTGAAAACCTACGTACAAACAGCATTATAAGACCGAGCAGGGTGTATTTAGGAATATCTATATACCTACTAACATATAATGCATGTAACAACAATTAAAGAAAAAAGAGGCCATGAATTTGAAATAGATCAAAGAGTGGTACATGGGAAGGTTAATTGGGAGAAAAAAAGAAGGGGAGGAATGAAGTAACTAATTATATTACAATCTGTGGGATGGGAGACACTCCCTGGAGTCTTTGGTGGTAATTCTTGCTGAGACTCCTATCATCAGGATAAATGGAGTCTGAAGTGGCCACTTCCTGTAGCCCAGCATGTCTTCCATTAGAGGGAGGGGAACAGCACAAAAACCTCCCACAAAAACCTTTTACCCAGCTAATTAATGACTGGACCAACTTAAGTCTCATGCTATGAGAGTACCACTGATGATAAAATTAATTATATTCTGCTATTCTTATGGAAGAGGGGGAGGGAGGATTGAAAAGAGCCAGGGAGGTTAAGGACACCACTAGAAAACCTACAAACTCAAACCTGAACCCATAGAGGCTCACAGAGATTGAACCACCAATCCAAGATCATCCATGGAATGGTTCTAGCTTCCACACTACATATGTAACAAATATACAGTTTGATCCTCATGTAGGACCTCTAACAGCAGGAGCATGGGCTGTCTCTGAATCTGTTGCCTGCCTTGATCCCTTTCTCCCAACTGGACAGCTGTGTCTAGCCTCAATATAAGAAGATTTGAACAGTCCTACTTGTTATACAGGGTGGGTTAATACCAATGGGAAATCTCCCCTTCTCTGAGAAAAAAGGGAGGGGGCACAGGGAAAGGGGAGAGGAAGTGACAAGAAAGAGAGGAGGGAGGGGAACTTTCTACATTGATGTAAAGTAAATAAATACATTAATTAATTTTAAATAAAAGAGAAACAAAAGATGTTTCTTAAAAAATGAGAAAAGTGTTCTTTTTTCTTGATGCAAAATATAGTCAGAAATCTTTTTTTTAATTTTTGATCTTATTTTAATTTATTACAATTTATTCACTTTGCATCTTAGATGTAGCCCCTTTGCTAATCTCCTCCCAATCCCACCTTCCCTCCCTCTTCTCCTACTATGCTCCTCCCCTAGTCCATTGATAGGGGAGGTCCTCCTCCCTTTCCATCTGACCCTAGCCTATCAGGTCTCATCAGGACTGTCTGCATTGTCTTCCTCTGTGGCCTGGTAAGGCTGCTCCCTTCTCAGGGGAAGTGATCAAAAAGCCAGCCACTAAGTTCATGTCAGAGATAACCCTTGTTCCCCTTACTAGGCAAAGTCATTCAAAAATTAGTTATTAATTTGCATATGACTTTTTAAATTGGTTGTAAGGACCATGCTGAAATGCGATTATGGATGATGAAACGGTTTAGGGGCTACAGGTGGTATTTTATATCTAGTGAGTACCTGATGTTTATATATAATGAATATCAGACTCATGTCCAAAGCAGAGCAGAAGATTATATGGCAAAATGTTGGTGGTTGCTAATTTTAGATGTCAGAAAAGGAGGAAAAAACATAATCTAACCACAAGCCTTGCTATAGCACCTTTTCTTTTTTATTACATTTCCTTTCAGAAAGTATTTGAATATTATAACTGTTTTAGTTATCTATTGCTGCTAGAACAAGTTGCTGCAAACTTAGCCTAAATGCTAAGCATGTTTTCATCTTACAACTCTGGGAGCTGGAGCCTGGAGTGGGTCTACACTAGGCTAAAAGAAAGGTGTCAGGAGGCTTTTTTTTTCCCCTGAAGGCTCTAGAAAAAAATTCTAGTTTCTTGTTTTCCAGCTCCCTGAAGTTATTCATATTCCTAGGCTTATAGATCTGCCCCGCACATGCCTTAATTCAAAGTATAGCTACAAAAGCTCACTTATAATGTAAGATACCATACACCTAGTTTCAGGGATTAGGATCTGCACTTTGAGGAGACAGCTATGATTCTGCTCATCACAATAGTCTGTAGTAGTTAGACAGCCATCATCTACAAATTAAAGAACTTCCAATCTTCTTCTCCATTTAGCATGTCCTATTTTGAAAAGACAAAGTTTTCAGTTCAAGTTCGGAGTCCTGGAGCATTGATATACATAGCCGAGCCATACATTATTTTCCAGTAGAAGACAATGAGAAATTGACATGTCCACATGAATGTTTTGCATCAGAATGTCAGGCAGATAGCAAACTAATTTAGGACAAAGTTTTCTTTTGGATTTCCATCAAAGACGAAGCAAGCGTCATTTGCTCTGTTGTTGCTTGGCTCAGCAAGTCATTTTAGCTACAAGTTACCACTGTTCACAACTTGCATTGACTCTAGTGTGTCTGTGAAAAATGGGTCAATTTCTTGTGAAGTAGGATTTTTTGCTAGCCTGGTTAGTTGTCTGGAAAGTGGGTCTTAAAACTGCTTTTAAAGGAAGTACTAGTGTTCATTGGCCATTAATAAGCTTTCTTTCTCAAGTAGATTAAATTTTTGTTTAAAAAAGTAATACAATTCAGAAACTCCCAAAAAGACCACAAGTAGACAATTAAGCAAGTAAAACAAGAACTTGACACATTACTATGCAAACAGTCCTTGTCAAATCCCTTCACATTTCATTGAGCAATTGTGTTCCTCTAGCAACCAACAGAAGAATGTATGTTCAAGAGCTGGAGTTATGTAACCAACTCCCAGAAATGCTCAATTGTATTTCCTGTTAATTTTCATAATTCTCCTGGTACTTGGATGGTTTTTGTTTTCTTCATTCTTGAACAGTTACTTTATCAGGTAGAATTTGTTCCAAAATTAAAGAAGTAAAAAATGAGACATTTTTCTAATTTCAAAGTTCAAATCAAAATATGGAAAACTATCCTTAGTAGTTAATTTTTTGGGTGTAGTTTTCTCTTCTCTTTTGTATTAACGAATCACAAGATCCTTGAGAATGTGGCTTTTGGGTTGTGCTGGTATAGATGTCTCATCTCAGTAGCTGTGCCAGCACCCACCCTTCTAGACTTACTTGAGTGAGTGAGCTTCAAAGCTGTCCCGTGGAATACAGGGGTCTACATTTGCTTTCACTTTAGAAAGTCAGCTGGCATAGGAGTTGGGAGTCTTTAGAAATCCAAATGTGTTCCTTACCAGGTTCCTCTGTGAAAGGAGGGTTAAAAGAAAATCACCTTTCATCTATTCCTCAAATCTCTTGATGAATTTTATCTTAGTTCAGGTTCTTCCCAAAGCAGAGCAAGTCCAGGACAACCAAGGCTACACAGAGAAACCTTGAAAAACCAAATTTGTGTGTGCATACATACATACGTACATCCTAGTAAAGTGTTACTGTGAATTTACTTCTATAAAATTTTGTGTTTATACAGTTTGCATACATATTTTATATGTTATGTACAACACTGGAACTCATTAAGAGCAGTAGTTCAGGAGTCGGATGAAAGGTGTCTTCCACTAAACATTATACAGCTATGCAAAACATGTGCCGCTGGTATACAAAGTCCTGCCGTAAGCACACAGTGAGTCATGTCCATTCTCAGGAGGCTTGGCAACCACAGGGCCTCATCAAGACGAGTTCCTCTTTACAGTCTTTATTCCACTGTTATTGATGCGTTATTACCAGTCATTGTCAGCTCAGTTCTTAACCTAAGTTTTTTAATGTGTGCTTAATTTTCCTCTATGAAAAAGTGCTGTTGGACATTGCATTCCTCTAGATAAAGACTGTGTTGCAGGGTGTTTATTAGGAGATGATCTAGGAGGCAGGGGAAGGGAGAAAAGTCATTAATGGTGTGCTAATGAATAGAATGTGGGTAGCTGGGCCTCAGAGTCTTGGGGACATTGAGGACACTTAGCTTATTCTCATGCCTCAAGATTGTCCTGTTCAAGAGGTGGGGATTGTGACACTTAGCCAACATTTTCCATATGATGTTTGTTGGCTGCTTTGTTGGAGATTTCTGGTGGGTTGTCAAGGGAGAGAATCAGAAGAGACCATTAACAGGACTTGGGAAGAATACAGATAGATGCTCTGACAGCTTCTGCTATGGCTGGCTGTGTATTTCCACAAAATAGGCCAGAGTTGTCTAATCACTTGGCTTTAAGATATATGTGCTGCATTTCAGTGCTCCACATAAGTCCAAATTGGTAAGTAGCTGGAGAAAACCTTATGGACGATGCAATACCCAGATGAAGTAGAAAAGACAGCCATATGAAAAATGGAGGGAGAGATGTTTTTAAGTTCTCTGTATATTTTTGCCTCTTTAAATTCTGAGTTTTAGAACAAGAATTAAATATTGGACTGCTTGGGGACTAATTCTTGGGAATCACATTCTCATTCAGAATGAAATTGTTTAGTCACGTCCTGCTATCTGAATTTTCCAGTTGGTAGCATTTCACCTTTCATGCTTCTCTTGTCCAGTCAGTTTGTGCCCACCTATTGGTCACACTCCCCAGTCTCATTTCTAACTGTGTTTGACAGTTCCCATCTTCCATTCTAGGATTAGCTAATTTCTCTCCAAGTTACTTAGAAACTGTAGTCCCTGAAGTGGGAAATATCCTTTGAAACCTCAGTTGCATCTACAGATGGTGAAGGGGACCATTTGGGTTCCTGGGACTGGGCTTAGATTCATCTGGTCACAAAGGCCGCCCACTTGGTCTCTCCTCTCTTCAAGTTACAATATTCACTCTAAGTGTTCAGTATCATAAAGAAGGTGGAGAAGTATGTGTAGCTGCATCTTCCACAAAGACAATCTCATCACCTGAGTCATTCCTTTCTTTACTCCACATTCTCTCTCCCTCCCCCTCATCTACATATTCACATGTGTGCACACAAGTGTGTATGATATATGTTCATATGTGTGTACATGCATGCAGAGGCCAAATCATCCTTAGCACTATTTTTAAGACAAAGTCTCTTACTGAACCTGGACTCACCCCCTTATCTTGACTGTGAGAATCTTAGTCATCCTCTGCCTCCATTTCCCAGCTCAGAGTTTATGGGTAGATGCTGCTGCACCCGGATTTTTTTTTTCATGAGGTTCCTCAGAATCTGCGCTTTTGTGCTTCCATAGCAAGCACTGTATTGCTGAGCCTGTCTGCCAGCTTGCTCTTTCCACATTATTGAAGAGCATGTGGCTTTATGCTTGAAATTTTTAAGAGGCAGCATACTGAAAAACATTAGATAATTATGAAACCAACTCAGCTCAGTTCTAAGAACCCTGATCTTAGCATTTCCCATTTTTATTCTGCTTTGATTCTTCCTCTTTCATAATCTCCAACAGTGACATCTTCTGTCCTCAAGGGTTCACTTCTGTGTCTGACTTTTGAAAGAATTGTTTCCCCCTGCAGCCAATTTGTTGCAGTCTCCTTTGCATTTGGGTGTTTCCTACGTCTCAACTATTTGCACAATTTCCATTTCATAGGTGAAGTCTTTGTTTTTATGTGCTTTTACATGAAAAGAAAGGTTGTTTCCCTCATTAATTTTCTTTATAAAAACTTTACAATGTGATTAAACACCAGTACTTCGTTTGCATTATTACATTTCAATTACCCCTTATAAATAATTTACTTCTTGAATATGACTGACCAAATATGGCTCTCAACAAAGGTCAATCATAATGTGCTTAAATCATTGCTTTTTAAGATTTAACCTTGGAAAGCCATAGCAACCACAAAATGGGTGTTAAAGGAATTATAGACAATATATTTTCTTATCTTGTATTTGAAAATTTACATCTACTTAGTTGATTTTCATATTTGCAGCAGAAAAAGAAAAGATTTAAAAGGAACTCATAAAGCTTTAAATCAGTACTTTCATTTTGATATGATGTGTTGTAATTTAAAATGAGTGTTGGGCTATAAAATGTTTATTATTAGCACTATAATTATTAAGGTGATATTATTTAACCCTCTATCACAATTAATAAGACACAAATACCTGATAGATTTTTTTTAATTAATTACAGTTTACACTTTATATCCTGGCTGTAGCACCTTCCTTCATTCCCTCCCAATCCCACCCTCCCTCTCTCACCTTCTCCCATGCCCTTCCCAAAGTCCATGGATAGGAGAGGTCCTCCTCCCCTTCCCTCTGACCCTAGCCTATCAGGTCTCATCGGAACTGACTGCATTGTTTTCCTCTGTGGCCTGGTAAGGCTGCTTTCCCATCATGGGGAGGTGACCAAAAAGCCAGCCACTGAGTTCATATCAGAGACAGCCCATTTGGACACTGAGCTGCCATGGGTAACATCTGTGCAGGGGTTCTAGGTTATCTCCACGAATAGTCCTTGGTTGGAGTATCAGTCTCAGAAAAGAACCATGTCCAGATTTTTTGGTTCTGCTTGTGGCGCTCCTATCCCCTCCAGGTCTTTCTATCTCCTCCTTCTTTCATAACATTCCCTGCACTCTGCCCCGTGTTTGGCTATAAGTCTCAGCATCTGCTTTGATATACTGCTGGGTAGAGTCTTTCAGAGGCTGTCTGTGGTAGGCACCTGTCCTGTTCCCTGTTTTCTCCCTCTTCGATGTCCGTCCCATTTACCTTTCTGAGTTAGGATTGATCATCTTAGCCAGAGTCCTCCTTCTTGCTTAGCTTCTTAGGTGTACAGATTTTAATATGTTTATCCTATATCATGTTTCTAATATCCAGTTATGAATGGTCGATCAGTGGAATCGAATAGAAGACTCAGAAATAAACCCACACTCCTACATATACTTGATTTTTGACAAAGAAGCCAAAACTACACAATGGAAAAAAGACAGCATCTTCAACAAATGGTCCTGGTCTAACTGGATGTCTACATGTAGAAAAATGCAAATAGATACATATTTATCACCCTGCATAAAACTAAAGTCAAAGTGTATTAAAGACCTCAATATAAAGCCAGACACACTAAACCTGATAGATTTTATAATCGCCTAAAAACACCCTGGGCTGGCCAGATAATTCCATCTACGCTACATCAATAACCTCCCATAACCATACACCTCCCAGCCCCCATTCAATGCCATCTGTCTTAACTATACTCATCTGGGCTATCTTCCTTCCATAATCTTATAAATGTTGTGTTTTCAATCTTGGTGTTTTCTCCATCCATGCCATCCTTGGAATCCTTCCTCTTAGCCCATGTGGTTCCTTCTCCATGCTTACCCATCATGGCATCCTCCTTCCTCCTCTATTTTTGTCCATCTGGCTCTTTCCCATGATTCTCCTGTTCCCAAAACCAGGGAACCTTAGTCATGCCTATGCTATTCTGCTCAGGATTTAGGCTTTTAATCAATCAATCATGTATAATGTCTTAGGCAGTTTTACACAAGGATAGGTGTATCCAGGCAGTAACCTGATCTTTAGGGCCAGTAATTAGCCTCAACATACAAGCATCAGACCCACTCCCAACAGTATGATTCTTGCCTAAAGTTGTGCATTTAATGGTCTTCCAGCCAGTTATTCATCTATTTATTTGTATGTGTTCAGTGTCAGCTAACTCATGAGGAAATTCAAGAGTCTGAGAAAGTTCTACTTGTTAAGCCTGTAATATTCAGAGGCTACGTGATGGGTTGTGGACAGTTTTAAGTGCTGTAAAATACTTGTGCAGTCCTCCAATATGTTCATCTAAATAAAAAGAGATGATGCAAATCAATGCTAGGAACCTACTGGAAAAGGAGAACATTCTCTTAAGCTTCAGCATCCCCGGCATTTGTGAAGTTGTAATCCTCATCCAACACATCTTCTTGCCTAGCAAGTGAGTGTCCATTTGGGTAACCATCTCAGTGATAGGCTGCAAATGACTAGGAATTGCCAACTATGTTATTCAGACTAGGTTGTTCTATTTTCTGTTTTAACCTCACATAAATCATCATGTCTGGAATAATGATTGCCTAGTTATTTTGCACCACACAGTTGGCCAGTAAGGGTCTCAGAAGTAATAACCCTCAGTGTGTAGCAGCACAGGTCCTTGTTTCCCCACTTCAAATATAACGTCTTTGGTCTTTCAGTGGAATATAATCCAAAAATACTCTTGTCTTTTTAAAGTCTCACATCAGAAGACTGAAAAGTGGTATTGAGGAATAGCTTGAGATATTGTTTTCCTAATAACTTGTCAAGTATGGCATCATCTGAGATGGTTCTCCAGGTGGCTTGTGGGACATAAGGACCATTCTACATCTTCTTAATAGAATTAATATGCATGAGGCTGTCCTTGCTTCACTTAGACTCTATGTTTAATTGGATGAGTGTTCTAGCTTAGTCTCTTTACTAGCATCAGCTCTGTCACAGTGCACACCTTTCATCCACTTTCTCCTACAGTCAGGGAACACTCACCATGCACTCTTCCTTTTTTCCTTCCCCATTTTTCCTGCTGCTTTCTTTTCATTTCCTTCCTTTCTTTCCTTCTTCTTCTGCCATTTGATGATCTTATTATATAGCAGAAGCTGAGCTTGAATTAAAGATTCCCCTTCCCCACATGCCCGAGTGTGTGGTCCTCCACATCCAGCCCAAGCACTCACTCTTAGGAGGACACCTAATTATGTCACTGCTGCTAAGCCATCTCACTTCCTTCTTCATAATGTTTGGGATTCTTAGTAGGTAATAAAAATGTTCTTCAACATCTCTGCTTCATAGTTTATAGTCTTCAGTCATGCAGAACAAAACTCAAGTCTGTACTCTTTTCTGAGTGGAGGCTCTCTTCCTCCTGTTTGTGACTGCACCCAAACCAGAGAACCAGCCTGAGAACATGCTTTCTCTCAGTCCCTCTCTCTCCCCAGGCTGGATTTCTCATTGCATGCTCTGCTTATCTCAAAGTCCAAATTAACGAACATATTATAATTGTTTTCTGTTCTATAACTTCCACATGCCTAGAGCTCTTGGAATGAACAGGCTGTCTTTTCTGTCTGTAACACATGGGGATTGCCCCATTGTATAAGCATATGGTGATGTAAGCACCCCGACTCAGATGTGGCTAAATATTTGTCACTCTGGAAAACGTTAATTGTGCTTCTAAGGGATGGCCTACAGAACAAGCCTTGGAGTGAACTCTAATGGAGTGAAGGTACTAAAACACTAATAATAAGTATTTTGGATATTTTTCAATGAGATATATTTTTGTTCTAACAACAACTATATTCCTATTTTAAAAATTCCCTTTAAGGTCCCACATATATAGGTGGCATCTATAGTCAGAAACAAAGGTTAGATATATTATGCTATATTTACTATAGTGGACCCTTTAGGTAAATATTTATGAAATGAAAAAAGACTGAAATAACAGATTTTTCTCTAGGGTTGATACATGGATATCCCATTATACAATCTATTTCATTGATAGTCATATTTTATTTAAGTCCTAAAAAGTAAGTAGCACAATTTATTTATTTTTATTCAATAATCAAACCACCTTACCAAGAGATTAGTAAATTTAATAAAATCTTTCTGTCAGGACATTTAAGTTATTATTTGGAGAACATATAAAATAATATAAATGTTGATATCTGTCTTTTGAAATAAAGTAAAATGTGACTCTGGAAATTAGAAAATTGGACAGTGTGTTTCATACCATTTGAATGCTAAGTGTTCTGTTGGTTTGGGAGCAGAACCTAAAACCAGCTTTGAATTATATATTTGGCTTTTAATAAAACATAACTATCTATTTTTTTCTGCTAAATTTATTATCCTTTGGTATGATGCTTCTAGACATTCAGCAAAAGATTTTCTGTGAAGCAGCAAAAATATAGTTAGTCATAATTTATAGAGGCTTATAGTTATAGGTACAATGTTTGAAAAAATTGACAAAGAAAAAGGAACAAACTTTTTTAGAGTATTATTTCTTTTGCTTTTCTTCTGGAAAATACAAATATTTTGAATTCACTATTACAAGTTAAAACTAAGCACATCTTCAGTATTTATTGATAGTTAAGATTTCACTAACAAGGCTGCTTCTCCCAGGGTGGGGAGAGGTGAAAGAGCCCACCATTGAGTTCATGTCAGAAACAGTCCCTGTTCCCCTTATTAGGGTACCCGCTTGGATACTGTGCTACCAAGGGCTACATCTGAGCAGGGGCTCTAGGTTGCATCCATACATGGTCCTTGTTTGGAGAAACAGTCTCATAAAAGACCCCTTTGCCCAGATATATTTGGTCCTTGTGGAACTCCTGTCCTCTCCAGGTGGTATTAACTCCCCCCCCCCTTTATTTTGGTTCCCTGCATTCTGCTGGAAGTTTGGTTATGAGTCTTAATATCTGTTTTGATACACTGCTAGGTAGTCTTTCAGAGGCCCTCTGTGGTAGGCTCCTGTCCTGTTACTTGTTTGCTCCTACATCCAATGTCTATCCCATTTGTCTTTCTAAGGGAGGATTGATCATCGTACCCTGGGTCCTCTTCTTGTATATCTTCTTTAGGTGGATAGATTTCAGTATATTTATCCTATCTTATCGGACTATATAAGTGAGTATATACCATGTGTGTCTTTCTGCTTTTGGGATACCTCATTCAGGATGATCATTTCTAGGTCCCACCATTTGCCTGCAAATTTCATGATTTCCTTGTTTTTAATTGCTGAGTAGTATTCCATTGTGTAAAAGTACCACAATCTCTGTATCTATTCCTCAACTGAGGGACATCTAGGCCACAGAGAAGGACTTTGCAGCCAGTCCTGAAGACATCTGATAAACCAGTATCAGATGGAAGGGGAGGAGGTTCTCCCTTATCAGTGGACTTGGAAAGGGGCAGGGAGGAGATGAGGGTGGAAGGGTGGGATTGGGAGGGAAAGAGGGAGTGGGATACAGCAGGGATACAAAGTTAACAAACTGTAACTAATATTAAAAAAATAAAAATTAAAAAAAGATTTCACTAACAGCATTTGGCAAAAGATGAGCTGGTTACTTATGTTCACATACTTATTGAAAAGATTACTGAAAGTGTGCTGTGATCATTCTAAGTTCTTATTACCTGTCAAGACCATGCTCATATTTGCCAGCTCTGAACCATGCTTTGCTAGCTTCTTCTGGACTAGCAAAGTAGCAAGCAGCAGAGACACTGAGAGCTTAGAGTAGTGTTTCTCAACACATGGATTGCATCCCCGTTGAGGGTCGAATGACCCTTTCACAAAGATTGCATATCAGATATCCTGCATGTCAGATATTTACATTACAGTTTATAACAGTAGCAAAATTACAGCTATGAAGTAGCAACAAAAATAACTTATGGCTGGGGTCACCACCACAACATGTAGAACTGTGTTAAAGGGTTGCAGCATTAAGAAGGTTGAGAACCACTGCTCTAGGGTCTGGCTGTGGCAAGAATCACTTCCAGTAGCCCCTCACCAATTAGAGCTAGTCTGTCACCTGGTACGTAGAGACTCAAAAGAAAAAGAGACATTCCACTATTAAAAGACCTTCTACATGCCTCATTTATTAACCAGAGCTATTTAATAATCTTGCCACTCCAAGCATTATAATCAATCAAGTTCTGAAGCTTTCAGCTAAGGCCACTATTAGACACATTTGGGGCATTTTGTGAAAATGTTCATGGCCTGTCCCTTCTACTTCAGCTCAACTGACTCAGGATACAGGAGTAAGAACAGCAGAAAAAGATATTTTATGAAGTAACCCAGGTTACAAGCGGTCACCAAGGTGCAGACCACTTCTGTATACTCTGCACATTAGATGTGATGCCAAGTTGCTTACATGGTGTTAAAATACCTAGGTGGAAAGTCTTGGCACCTAAATGCAAATACCAAAATAACACTTTGAGAAGTTCTGAACGGGAACTTGAAAGAGGAATGTTTATTGGCTGAGACTTTAATGGAACTGCACAGCATTCAGATTCTTCTAGGCAACATTATAACATTGTCTCATTTTCTTTTTTGAGGAGAGAGATTGAAAATAACTGAAATTTGCCCTTTTCTATTAACTATTATTTTATTTTTATTTAAAAATTTATACAACCAGGAGTGGTGACACATGCCCTTAATCCTAGCACTCAGGAAGGCAGAGGCAGTGGATCGCTGTGAGTTCAAGGCTAGCCTGGTCTACAGAGCAAGTCCAGGACAGCCAAGGCTACTCAAAGAAACCCTGTCTTGAAAAACCAAAACAAACAAAGAACCCAACCAACCAAACACAAAAAAAATCCGATATATTTTGGTATTTTTTTTCTTCCCTCTCTTAATGCCCCCCAGATCCTCTCCATTTCCCTACCCACACAACTTTATGCTTTTCTCCCTCTCTGAAAAAAACAAAAACCAGAAAGACCCAAAACCACAAAAACAAAACACAAAGGCCACCATGACAGAACTTGCCAATACTCCCCTCCAAAAAAACCTGCAAACAGCAAAACAACTCCGATTCCGCCTTCACACACAAACAAAACAGAAAGCATTGACTTTGTCTTGCATTGTCCAACTACTCCTGGGCATACAGACTGCATTAGGGCGTGGTTGATCCATCCAGCGACATGCCGGTTTTCCTTTCCCAGTAGGCATCAGTTGCTAATAGCTTCTGGGTTAGAGGTGAGTCTTTGTGTCTCCTTCCCTTTTTCAGCCCTGAAATTTTGTTTTCCTTGATCTGTGAAGATCTTGTGTGGTTTTCTGCCACAGGCTCTGTGAGTTCTCATGTGAATTAGTCCTATTGTGTCTGGAAGACATTGTTTCCTTGGAATCACCTCTGGCTGTGGCCATCGTTTAACCTCCTCTTCCACGTAGATTTTTGAGAGGAGAGCTCTGATGAAAACACCCCATTTATAACTGAGTATTCCAAAGTCTTTTACTCTCTGAACACTGTTTAGTTGTGGGTCTCAGTGTTTGTTACCATCTGCTGTAAGAAGCTTCATTAATGAGTGTTGATTGTACTCATCTACAGGTATAGCAATGTATCACTAGGAGCCATTTCATTGCTGTATTCTTTTAGAAGAATAATTACACTTTCCTCTAGATCCACTGCTTATCTAGTCCCAGATTCTTGGCCACTTTGGCAATGTCAGGTATGGGCTTCCATCTCATGAAAGTGCCTTAAATCTAGTAACAAAAATTGTTTTGGCTACACCCATAACATTTGTTCCACTACTGCACCCATGTATCTTGCTGGCAGGTCACTGCTGTAGATCCCAAGGTTTGTAACTGGCTGGTGGTGTTGTTGACTTTTTCTTATGGCAGTGTGCAGAGAACTTTCCAGCACATGAATGCTAGTTAGTAGGGGTGAAACTTCTAGCTCATCTTCCCTGTATTGATGGCATAATAAATTGTGGAGAAATAAACAATAGTTTATCACAATATCCTGTGATATTTGGAGAATTCCGTGGGACCTAATGGTCAATGACTCAACAAGATCTAAGATATACCTGGCACCGAAGTTTTACTTGGTGGCATAAAATGTCTAGTTGGAACATTGTTTCCTTCATTACATGGTGACTCCACTTACATTCCTTTCAGTTTGCTGGGGTTTGACCAATATATTATATATACACCCAGAATTTCCTCTTAATATAAAACACTCCTGAATAGCAAGCTCTTGGAATTTTGCAACACAGCAAGTTTTATCTATAATTCATCTGAGTGAAACACATGCCAATCTGCAGCAGATAAAAAAGAATGACCTCTTCCTGAGGGTCATTTGATGCCATATCATTAAGCACATCTTTTCTTCAAACCCCTCTAATAATTTTTCCCATTGCTTTCATGTATCAGCATCTTGCTTGATTTACACAATACAGAAAACTTCAGATTTTAGCTCACCAGCTCATCTTGGTCTTATTGCTGTAATTTATTCCTATGATTTGAAATATCACCAGCAAAAAAAAAAAAAAAAAAAAAAGTATCACCAGCAACCAAAAGGCTCTCAAATGTATGTCACTCACTACTTTTTTTCTTTTGAGCTTATTTAGTTTCTTGGTTCCTTAATTGAGCACATGGTATAAGTGACTGTCTAGGACTCTTCTTTGATATGCCTTCATCCTACTCACTGTAGATGCAACCATTACAGCTGCATAAACCAGAAACCTACAAGTGTTCTCAGTACTGCCCTCAACACACCCACAAAACAAGACCCTCATCATGTACCATGAAGGGGGCCTCTATGGTATTTTTCAAACCCGTTCTTTTCTCTCAGCTTCCACAAAGAAATTAGTTGTCTCTTGATGTATCACACTGCCCTAAGCCTTAAACAAGAAGTGTTGGATATCCCTCATAGTATCCATAGATCAGGGGTTTGGGAGCAGTTTGACAGGATAGTTCTGGCCAGATCTCTCTAATGAAAATACACTCAAGATGCTATCAAGGCTATTGCCAGCTGAAAGCCTGACAAGTGGCTAGATCTTCTGGTATGGTTCATATACACAGATGGAGTGTTTGTGCTGGCTGCCAGTGGAAGCCTCAGTTCTTACAAAACAAATCATGGATATGGGTAGCATCAGTATTCTTACAACAGGTCATCTGGCTTCAGCAAGCCATCATTACAGATAGCCTTCATGGTTTACCTTTGGACCATCATATTTGAGTCATCTTATTGGCTACCCAGGACACGCCTCAATAAAGAATAAGTAAAGGGGCTACATCAGAATATGAAAATTAGGACAGAAATATCAGGGGTAATTCTGAGACAACCACACATAGCTAATGTTTCATGTCACATCACTCTACATAGAATACAGTGACCTTCTCGGTAGCTTCTGTTCCTTTTTTCATCTCAGCTTTTTCTCAAGTCAATAAGACATATATTTTAATTAAGTGAATTTGATTGTGTAAATTGCTGCCTTTAATTCTTTATGATGTTACATCAAATTTAGGAGGAAATCCATGTTCTTTTCTGAAAGACCCTCACAGTTTGATATGTCTTATCAGCCTATCCTCATTGCTCTTCTTTTGCCGCCGTCTTTGCTGAAGGTCTTCTAGAATTCCTCCTGCTCTCCACCCCAAGTTACACCATCTCAGCACTTTTGGAAGGCTCTGCTCCTTCATTTATAAACACCTTTTTCTCCCTCTGTATATCCTGCCTACCTCTACTACTCTGCCTCTCTCAGCATGCTCATTTCCTTAGGGAACTCTTTTTCCTTGACTGTCTGCTTAAAACTTCACATGGTGCTTTTTCTCTTGTCATATTCATCCCAATTTATGGGAATAAGTCTGTTATTTAGTTACTTTATTCTTATTGTGGTGGCAAGAGCCATCACCATGCTGGACCAAGACTCTAGGATGCTGATAGTAAGTACCTTAACATTTATTGCAAGGTACAAATGAGTGAACAAATGACTTTTTCATCTTTAGGCTAAGATTCTTGTAAACATCGAAAATTTTAACTTCCATTTCTCCCCTTTTAAAAAATTCAACAACTCCAATGGTGGAGGTGAGAGATTGAATGTGGAGAAAGCCAAATCAGCTGGAAGTATTTGGACAAACACCTTTCCCCTTCTCTATTCCAGTAAAATTTTAAAACCAAAAGCTTAAAAAAGGAATAGTGTTTCTGAATTATTGATTTTAGAATAAAATATAAAGGATTTAAGTACATTTTGGTACAACCTAGATGATATTTTTAAGTTGAAGGATGAAATAGAAAACTACTAATCTAATTACTGTAACTGAATCAATCAATAAGTTCCCTTTCTTACTCTTTCCCTCCCTCTTTTTTTAAACCCTTCCATTATTTATTTCCATTTGCCAGAAATTTACCAAATAGCTTGAATAATATGACCACCTATTACAGTTTTGTGGATTTTTTTTTTTTTTTAGTTTTTTCATTATTATAATTTATTACAATTTATTCACTTTGTATAATGGCTGTAGTCCCCTCTCTCATCTCCTCAGGGTCCTGCCCTCCTTCCCTTATCTCTTCCTATGTCCCTTCCCAAGTCCACTGATAGGGAAGGTTCTCCTCCCCAACTATTTGACCCTCACCTATCAGGTCTCATCAGGACTGTCTGGATCCTCTTTCCATGTGGCCTAGTTAGGCCACTTCACCAGGGAGAGCTGCTCAAAGAGCTGGCCACTGAATCCATGTCAGTGACAGGCCCTGCTCCCCTTACTAGGCCACCCACATGGAGACTGAGCTGCACATGGGCTACATCTGAACCGGGTTTCTAGGTCCTCTCCACCCATGCTCCTTGGTTGATTTATCAGTCTCTGCAGGACCCCTTGAGCCCAGATTTTTTGGCTCTGTTGGTTTCCTTGTAGAGCTCCTGTCCCCTCCAGGTCTTTCTGTCTCCCCCTTCCTCCATTAAGATTCCCTGCCCTCTGCTTAAAGTATGGCTATGAGTCTCAGCATCTGCTTCGATATCCTGATGGGTAGAGTCTTTTAGAGGCCTCCTGTGGAAGGCTCCTATTTCCTTCTTCTGATGTCTATTCTGTTTGCCCTTCTAAATGAGGATTAAGCCTCTTCCCTAGGGTTCTCCTTGTTGTTTAGCTTCTTAAGGACTATAGATTTTAGTATGTTTAGCCTATATTATATGTCTAATCTCCACTTATAAGTGAGTATATACCATGTGTGTCTTTCTGCTTCTGGGATAACACTCAGGATGATCTATTCTAGTTCCCACCATTTGCCTACAAATTTCATGATTTCCTTGTTTTTAATTGCTGAGTAGAATCACATTGTGTAAATGTACCACAATTTCTTCATCCATTCCATTGTTGAGGAACATCTACATTGTTTCCAGATTCTGGGTATTACGAGCAAAGCTCCTACAGACATGGTTGAGCAAATGTCCTTGTTGTATACTTGAGCATCTTTTGGATATATGCCTTTGAGAGGTATAGCTGGATCTTGAGGTAGTACTATTCCTAATTTTTTGAGAAAGCACCAGATTGATTTCCAAAGTTGTTGTATAAGTTTACATTCCCACTAGCAATGGAGGAGGGTTCCCCTTTCTCCACATCCTCTCCAGCATGTGCTGTCACTTGAATTTTTGATCTTAGCCATTCTGATGGGAGTAAGATGAAATCTCAGGGTCATTTTGATTTGCATTTCCATGATGACTGAGGAGATTGAGCATTTCTTTAAATGTTTCTCTGCCATTAGATATTCCTCTACTGAGAATTCTCTGTTTAGCTCTGTACCCCATTTTTTAATTGGATCACTTCATTTTTTTGCTCTTTAACTTCTTTAATTCTTTATATATTCTGGATATTAGCCCACTGTCAGAGATAGGGTTAGTGAAAATCCTTAGCCAGTCTGTAGGCTGTCATTTTGTTCTGACAACAGTATTCTTTGCTTCACAGGAGATTTTCAATTTCATGAGGGACCATTTTTTGATTGTTGATCTTAGACCCTGTGCTGTTGGTGTTCTGTTCAGGAAGTTATCTCCTGTGCCAATGAATTCAAGGCTCTTCCCCGCTTTTTCTCCTAACATATTTACTATGTCTGGTATTATGTTGAGGTCTTTGATCACTTGGACTTTAGTCTTGTGCAGGGTGATAAATATTTATCTATTTGCATTTTTCTGCATGTAGACATCCAGTTAGACCAACACCATTTGTTGAAGATGCTGTCTTTTTTCCATTGTATGGTTTTGGCATCTTTGTAAAAAATCAGGTGTCTGTATGTTTGTGGGTTTCTCTCTGGGTCTTCTATTCTATTCCATTGATATACCAGTTTGTTTCTATGCCAGTTTTTATTACTGTTGCTCTGTAGTACAGCTTGAGATCAGGGATGGAAATACCTCCAGATAGTCTATTGTTGTACAGGAATGTTTTAGCAATTCTGTTTTTTTGTTTTGTTTTGTTTTGTTTTTCCATATGAAATTAAGAATTTTTCTTTCAAGGTTTGTGAAGAATTGTGTTGGCATTTTAATGGGAATTGCATTGAATCTGTAGTTTGCTTTTGGCAGGATGACCATTTTCACTACGTTAATCCTACCAATCCTTGAGCATGGGTGATCTTTCCATCTTCTGATATATTCTTCAATTTCTTTCTTCAGCAACTTGAAGTTTTTTTCATATGGGTCTTTCACTTGCTTGGTACTTTATGTTATTAGTGGCTATTATGAAGGGTGTAGTTTCCCTAATTTCTTTTTTGGCCCTTTTGTCTTTTGTATACAGGAGAGCTTCAGTTTTTTGTTTTTGTTTGTTTTCTTTTTCTTTTTTTTTTTTTTTTTTGAGTTAGTTTTGTATTCAGCCATGTTGCTGAAGACGTCAATTAGCTTAGGAGTTCTCTGGTTGAATTTTTGGGGTCACTTATGTATACTATCATATCATCTGCAAATAGTGATACTTTGACTTCTTCCTTTCTGATTTGTATCCTCTTGATACAAATTAGTTGTCTTATTGCTCTAGCTAGGACTTCAAGGACTATATTGAAAAGATACAGAGAATAAGGGTAGCCTTGCCTTGTCCCTGATTTCAGTGGGATCGATTTAAGTTTCTCTCTGCTTCATTTGATGTTGGCTGTAGGCTTGCTATATATTGTCTTTACTATGTTTAGGTATGTGCCCTGTATCCCTGATCTCTCCAAAACTTTAAACATGAATGCGTGTTGGATTTTGTCAAATGCCTTCTTGGCATCTAAGGAGATGATCATGTGGTTTTTCTCCTTCAGTTTGTTTATATGGTAGATTACATTAATGGATTTCCATATATTAAACCACCCTTGCATGCCTGGGATGAACCCTACTTGGTCATGGTGGATGATATCTTTTATATGTTCTTGGATTCAGTATGCAAGTATTTTATTGAGTATTTTTGCATCAATATTCATAAGAGTGATAGGTATGAAGTTCTCTTTTTTTGTTGTTGGGTCTTTGTGTGGTTTAGGTATCAACGTGACTGTGGCCTCATAGAATGATTTTGATAATGTTCCTTCTATTTCTATTTTGTGGAATAGTTTGAAGAGAATTGGAGTTAGCTCTTCTTTGAAGGTCTGGTAGAATTCTGCATTGAAACCATCTGGCCCTGGGCTTTTTTTTGGAAGGGAGACTTTGGAAGGCTGCTTCTATTTCCTTGGGTGATATAGGACTATTTAATCTATTTACCTGATCTTGATTTAATTTTGGTAAATGGAATCTATCAAGAAAATTGTCCAATTCATTTAGATTTTCAAATTTTGTGGCATATAGGCTTTTGTAGTAAGACCTAATGATTGTTTGGATTTCCTCAGTGTCTGTCGTTATGTCCCCCTTTTTGTTTATGATTTTGCTGATTTGGACAGTTTCTCTTTGTCTTTTAGTTAGTTTGGCTAAGGGTTTGTCTATCTTGTTGATTTTCTCAAAGAACCAGCTCCTGTTCTCATTGATTCTTTAAATTGTTTTCTTTGTTTCTGATTCATTGATTTCAGCTCTGAGTTTATTTCCAATTGTTTACTCCTCTTGGATGTGTGCTTCTTCTTCTTTTTTTTTCTAGGTATGCCATTAAGTTGCTTGTATGAGATGTCTTCAACTTCTTTCTGGAGGCACTTAATGTTATACTTTCCTCTTAACACTGCTTTTATTGTGTCCCATATGTTTGGTTAAGTTGTGCCTTCATTTTCATTGAATTTTAATAAGTCTTTCATTTCTTTTTCATTTCATCCCTGACCACGCTCTCATTGAGTATAGTTGTTTAGTTTCCAAGCGTATGTAGGTTTTTTTGTTATTCCTGTTGTTGTTGAGGTTTAGTTTTAGGTCTGGTGGTCTAATAGGGATTATTTTAATCTTCTTGTATCTGTTGAGGCATGCATTGTGCCCAACAATTTGGTCAATGTTTGAGAAGGTTCCATGAAGTGCTGAAAAGAATGTCTACTCATTTGTGTTTGGGTGAAAAGTTCTGTAGACATCTATTAGGTCCATTTGATTTAGGACCTCGGTAAGTGTCATTATTTTGCTATTTATCTTCTGTCGAGATGATCTGTCCCATGGATGAGAGTGGTGTGCTGAAGTTTTCCAGAATTAAGGTCTTGGGTTTGAAGTGTTATTTAAGCTTTAATAGTGTTTCATTTGAAAATGCATGTGCTCTTGTATTTGGGACATAGATGTTCAAGATTGTGATGGCCACCTGGTCGATTTTTCTTTGAAGAGAATGAAATGCCCTTCCTCATCTTTTTTTATTAATTTTGGCTGAAAGTCCATTTTATTAGATATTAGGATAGCTACTCCAGCTTGTTTTCTAGGTCCATTTGCGTGAAAAACATTTTTCTAGCCCTTTATTCTGAGGTAGTGTTTATCTTTGTTGCAGAGGTGTGTTTCTTGGATGCTGCAGAATGTTGACTCCTGTTACCACAACCTTTCTGTTAGTCTCTGTCTTTCTATTGGAGAGTTGAGTTCTTTGATCCTGATAGATAATGACTAATGAATGTTATTTCCTTTTATTGTGGAGTTGATGGTGTTACTATGTTTCTATGCTTGTTTTCTTTTGTTTTTTTGAAGTTACCTACATCCTTTGCTTTCTTTTTTAAAAATCTTTATTAATTACACTTTATTCACTTTGTATCCCCCCTGTGGTTTCCTCCCTCCTCCTGGCCCAATCCCTCTTTTCCTCCACCCTCTGCATGCATGCCCCTCCCCAAATCTACTGATAGGGGAGGTCTTCTTTTCCTTCCTTCTGATCTTAGTCAATTAGGTCTCATCAGGAGTGGCTGCAGTGTCTTCTTCTGTGGCCTGGTAATGCTGCTTTCCCTTCAGGGGGAGGTAAAGAACAGGCCAATCAGTTCATGTCAGAGACAGTCCCTGTTCCTATTACAATGGAACCCACTTGGATACTGAACTGCCATGGGCTACATCTGTGCAGGGGTCTTAGGTTATCTCCATGCATAGTCCATGGTTGGAGTATCAGTCTCATGAAAGACCCCTGTGCTCAGATTTTTTGGTTCTATTGCTCTTCTTGTGGAGTTCCTGTCCTCTCCAGATCTTACTGTTTCCCACTTTTTTTTCAATTTTATTTTTCTTTTTAGTTACATTTTGTTAACTCTGTGTCCCAGCTGTATCCCGCTCCCTCATTCCCTCCCCAACCCCACACTCCCTCCCTGGTCTCCTCCCTGCCCCTTTCCAAGTACACTGACAGGGGAGGACCTCCTCCCCTTTCATTTGACCCTGTTTTATCAGTTATCTTCAGGGCTGGCTGCAAAGTCCTCCTCTGTGGCCTAACAGGACTGCTCCTCCCCTGGGGGGGGGTCAAAGAGCCTGCCCTTGAGATCCTGTTAAAAATAGTCCTTGTTCCCCTTACTTTGAAAAACTACTTGGTTACTGAGCTACCACGGGCCACTTCCGAGCAGAAGTTCTAGGTTATATCCATAGATGGTCCTTGGTTGAGTGTCAGTCTCAGAAAAGACCCTGTGCCCGGATATATTTGGTCCTTGTAGAGCTCCTATCCTTTCCATATCATACTAACTCCCCTTCTTTCATATGATTCCCTGCACTCTGCCGAGGGTTTGGTTATGAGTCTTAGTGTCTGCTTTGAAACACTGCTAGGTAGAGTCTTTCAGATGCCTTTTGTGGTAGACTCCTGTCATATGTTCAATGCACATTCCATTTGTCTTTCTAAATGAGGATTGATCATCTTCGCCTGTGTCCACTTTCTTGATTATCTTTTTTAGGTGTGTAGATTTCATTATGTTTATCATATCTTGTAGGTCTATATAAGTGAGTATATACCATGTTTGTCTTTCTCCTTCTGGGATACTTCACTCAGAATGATCTTTTCTAGATCCCACCACTTGCCTGTAAATTTCATGATTTCCTCCTTTTTGATTGCTGAGTAGTATTCCATTGTGTAAAAATACCACAATTTCTGTATCCATTCCTCCGTTGATGGACATTTGGGCTCTTTCCAAGGTCTGGCTATTACAAATAAAGCTGCTACAAACATGGTTGAACAAATGTCCTTGTTGTGTACTTGAGCAAATTTTGGGTATATACCTAGGAGTGGTATAGCTGGGTCTTGAGGTAGCACTACTCCTAGTTGTCTGAGAAAATGCCAGATTGACTTCCAAAGTGGTTGTACCAGTTTACATTCCCACCAGCAATGGAGGAGAGTTCCATTTTCTCCACAACCTCTCCAGCATGTGCTATTACTTGAGTTTTTCATCTTGGCCATTCTAATCCCACTTCTTTCCTAAGATTCCCTGCACTCTGCCCAAAAGTTGCCCATAAGTCTCAGCATCTGCATTGATAGTCTGCAGAGCAGAGCGTTTCAGAGGTCCTCTGTGTCAGGCTCCTGACTTGTTCTCTCTTTTCTCCTTCTTCTGATGTCCATCTTCTTTGCCTTTCTGGATAGGAATTGAGCATTTTAGCAAGAGTCCTCTGTCTTGATTAGTTTCTTTAGGTGTACAGATTTTAGTAGGTTTATCCTATATTATATGTCTATATAAGTGAGTATATACCATGTGCATCTTTCTGCTTCTGGGATAGCTCACTCAGGATTATCTTTTCCAGATCCCACCATCACCTGCAAATTTAATAATTTCCTTGTTTATTATTGCTGAATGATATTCCATTGTGTAGATATGCCAGGATTTGTGCATCCATTCCTCCACTGAGGGGCATCTAGGCTGTTTCCAGCTCCTGGCTATTACAAATAAGGCTGATATAAACATGGTTGAGCAAATGTCTTTATTGTGTACTTGAGCCTCCTTTGGGTATATGCCAAGGAGTGTTTTCTTGAGTGCAGTTGATTTCATTAGACTGTCATTTTCACTCTAGTATCTTCTGTAGGGTTCACTCTAGTATCTTCTGTTGTTGTGTAGATTTGTTTATGTTTCATTTTGTCATGGAATATTTTGTTTTCTCCATCTATATTGATTGAAAGCTTTTCTGGGTAGAGTAGTCTGGGTTGGCATCTGTGGTCTCTTATTGTCTGCATGATATCTACCCAGGCCCTGTGGCTTTCATAGTTTCTGTTGAGAAGTTGGTGTGATTTTGACAGGTCTACCTTTATATGGTACTTGGCCTTTTTCCCTTGCTAAATTGATGTATCTGTCAAGAAAATATTAAATCTAAAAAAATTCCTGACACAAATCATCCAAGAAATCCAACACAACATGAAAAGACAAAACCTAAGAATAGCAAGAATGGGGATAAAAGAAGATTCCCTTCTCCAAAACCCAGAAAATATTTTCAGCAAAATCATGGAGGAAAATTTCCCAATTTAAAGGAGAGGCCTATAAACATACAAGAGGCCTACACCCAATAGATTATACCAAAAAAAGAAAATCCTCCTGCCACATACTAATCAAAACAGTAGGAATACAGAACAAAGAAAAGATACTAAAAGCTGCAACAGAAAATAGCCAAGTAGCATATAATGGCAAACCCATCAGAATCATACCTGACTTCTCAACAGAAACTATGAAAGCCAGAAAAGCCTGGACGGATGTCATGCAGACCCTAAGAGAACACAGATGTCAGCCTAGGCTACTGTACCCAGCAAAACTCTCAGTCCTCATAGACAGAGAAAAGAAGATATTCAACTACAAAAACAAATTTCAACAATACCTACACACAAATCCAGCATTACAAAAGATACTAGAAGTAAAGTTACAACCCAAGAAAACTAACCACTTTCAAGAAAATACAGGAAATAAATAACCTCACTACAGCAAAACCAAAAGTAGCCAAACACACAAACACAATACCATAGCCAACCTCAATATCAAAGGATCTAACATTAATCTCCCTCAACATCAATGGACTTAATTCTCCAATAAAAAGACACAGACTAACAGAATGGATGCATAAACAAGACCCAACAATCTGTTGCATACAAGAAACACACCTAACTCACAAAATAGACATTACCTGAGAGTAAAGGGCTGGAAGACAGTTTTCCAAGCAAATAGACCGAAGAAGCAAGCAAGAGTAGCCATTCTAATATCTAATAAAATAAATTTTCCAACCAAAATTAATCAAAAGAGATAGAGAAGGACACTTCATACTTATCAAAGGAAAAATCCACCAGGAAGATATCACAATCTTGAACATCTATGCTCCAAATTCAAGTACACTCACATTTGTAAAAGAAACTTTAATAAAACTTAAACCACTCATAGACCCCCAAACATTAATAGTGGGAGACTTCAACACCCCACTCTCAACAAAGGACTGGTCAACAAAACAGAAATTAAACAAAGAAACAATAACTCTGATAGAGGTCATGAATCAAATGGACCTCACGGACATCTACAGAACCTTTCACCCAAACACAAAAGAATTTACCTTCTTCTCAGTACCTCATGGAACCTTCTCCAAAATAGACCATATAGTTGGTCACAAAGCAAGACTCGACAGATACAAGAAGATTGAAATAATCCCTTTTATCCTATCTGATCACATGGACTAAAGCTGGACCTCAATGTCAAAAATAGCAAAAGGCCTACACACACATGGAAACTGTGTTTTCTTGAGTGCAATTGATTTCGTTAGATTGTCATTTTCACTCTAGTATCTTCTGTAGGGTTGTGTTGTTGTGTAGATTTGTTTATGTTTAGTTTTGTCATGGAATATTTTGTTTTCTCCATCTATATTGATTGAAAGCTTTTCTGGGTAGAGTAGTCTGGATTGGCATCTGTGGTCTCTTATAGTCTGCATGACATTTGCCCAGGCTTTGTGGCTTTCATAGTTTCTGTTGAGAAGTCAGTGTGATTCTGACAGGTCTACCTTTCTATGTTACTTGGCCTTTTTCCCTTGCTAATTTTACTATTTTTCTTTGTTCTGTAGATTTAACATTTTGACTATTATGTGATGTGAGGAATTTATTTTCTCGTCTAGGCGATTTGGTGTTCTGTAAGCTTCTTGTGAATTTACGGGCATCTCTTTTTTTAAAACATTTTCTGGACTTCAGAGCCTGGAATCTTCTTTTTCATCTATTCCTATCATTCTTAGATTTTTTTTTTTTTTTGGTTTGGATGTCTTCATTTATTTGTTGTTGTTTTTTTCTCCTTCACATAAATATTTTATTTTTCTTTTTTTTTAATTTTATTTTTTTCTTATCAGTTATATTTTATTAACTCTGTATCCCAGCCGTGTCCCGATCCCTCATTCCCTCCCAGTCCTTCCCTCCCTCCGTCATCTCCACCGGCCCCCTTGCCAAGTCCACTGATAGGGGGGACCTCCTCCCCATTCATCTGATCCTGTTTTATCAGGTATCTTCAGGACTGGCTGCAAAGCTCTCCTCTGTGGCCTAACAGGACTGCTCCTCCCTTGGGGGGTGGGGAGGCCAAAGAACCAGTCATTGAGTTCCTGTTAGAAATAGTCCTTGTTCCGCTCACTATGGGAAACCAATTGGTTACTGAGCTACCACAGGCTACATCTGAGCAGAGGTTCTAGGTTACATTCATACATGGTCCTTGGTTGCATGTCAGTCTCAGAAAGCACCCTGTGCCAGATACATTTGGTCCTTGTGGAGCTCCTATTCTTTCCTCATCAGACTAACTTCCCTTCTTTCTTATGATTCCCTGTACTCTGCCAAAGGTTTGGTCATGAGTCTTTGCTTTGAAAACACTGCTAGTTAGAGTCTTTCAAATGCACTCAGTAGACTCCTGTCAATGTTTAATGCGCATCCCATCTGTCTTTCAAAACGAGGATTGATAATCTTACCCCATGTCCGCTCTCTTGATTATCTTTTTTAGGTGTATAGATTTCATTATGTTTATCATATCTTATAGGTCTATATAAGTGAGTATATACCATGTTTGTCTTTCTCCTTCTGGGATATTTCACTCAGGATGATCTTTTCTAGATCCCCAAATTTGCCTGCAAATTTCATGATTTCCTCCTTTTTGATTGCTGAGTAGTATTTCATTGTGTAAAAATACCACAATTTCTGTACCCATTCCTCCGTTGATGGACATCTGGGTTGTTTCCAGGTTCTGGCTATTACAAATAAAGCTGCTATAAACATGGTTGAACAAATGTCCTTGTTGTGTACTTAAGCAAACTTTGGGTATATACCTAGGAGTGGTATAGCTGGGTCTTGAGGAAGCACTATTCCTAATTGTCTTAGAAAGCGCCAGATAGATTTCCAGAGTGGTTGTACCAGTTTACATTCCCACCAGCAGTGGAGGAGGGTTCCCCTTTCTCCACAACCTCTCCAGCATGTGTTGTCCCTTGAGTTTTTCATCTTGGCCATTCTGATGGGTGTAAGGTGATATCTCAGGGTCGTTTTGATTTGCATTTCTCTGATGGCTAATGAGGATGAGCATTTCTTTAAGTGTTTCTCTGCCATTCGATATTCCTCTGTCGAGAATTCTCTATTTAGCTCTGTTCCCCATTTTTTAATTGGATTACTTGGTTTGCTGCTTTTCAGCTTCTTTAGTTCTTTGTATATACTCGATATTAGTCCTCTGTCAGATAAAGGGTTAGTGAAGATTCTTTCCTAATCTGTAGGCAGGCATTTTGTTTTGGTGACAGTATCCTTTGCTTTACAGAAGCTTTTTAGTTTCATGAGGTCCCATTTAATGATTGTTGCTCTTAGAGCCTGTGCTGTTGGTGTTCTGTTCAGGAAGTTGTCTCCTGTGCCAATGAGTTCTAGGCTGTTCCCCACTTTTTCTTCTAACAGATTTAGAGTATCTGGTTTTATGTTGAGGTCTTTGATCCACTTGGACTTTAGTTTTGTGCAGGGTGATAAATATAGATCTATTCATTTTTCTGCATGTGGACATCCAGTTGAACCAGCACCATTTGTTGAAGATGCTGTCTTTTTTCCATTGAATGGTTTTGGCTTCTTTGTCAAAAATCGAGTATTCATAGGTGTGTGGGTTTATTTCTGGGTCTTCTATGCGGTTCCATTGATCCTCCTTTCTGTTTTTATGCCAGTACCATGCAGTTTTTATTACTATTGCTCTGTAGTACAACTTGAGATCGGGGATGGAGATACCTCCAGATGATCTGTTGTTGTATAGGATTGTTTTGGAGATTCTGGGTTTTTTGTTTCTCCATATGAAGCTGAGAATCTTTTTTTCAAGGTCTGAAAAGAATTGAGTTGGTATTTTGATGGGAATTGCATTGAATCTGTAGATTGCTTTTGGCAGGATGGCCATTTTCACAATGTTAATCCTACCAATCCATGTGCACGGGAGCTCTTTCCATCTTCTGATATCTTCTTCAATTTCTTTCTTCAGAGACTTGAACTTTTTCTCAAACAGGTCTTTCACTTGCTTGGTTAGTGTCACCCCAAGGCACTTTATGTTGTTAGTGGCTATTGTGAAGGGTGTTGTTTCCCTAATTTCTTTCTCGGCCCTTTTGTCTTTGGTATACAGGAGGGCTTCTGATTTTTTTGAGTTGATTTTGTATCCTGCCACTTTGCCGAAGGTGTTTATCAACTGGAGGAGTTCTCTGGTTGAATTCTTGGGGTCACTCATATATACTATCATATCATCTGTGAATAGTGACAATTTGACCTCTTCCTTTCTGATTTGTATCCCCTTGATCTCCTTAGTTGTCTTATTGCTCTGGCTAGGACTTCAAGTACTATGTTGAAGAGGTAGGGAGAGAGTGGGCAGCCTTGTCTTGTCCCTGATTACAGTGGGATTGATTTAAGTTTCTCTCCATTGAGTTTGATGTTGGCTATAGGCTTGCTGTATATTGCCTTTACTATGTTTAGATATGTGCCTTGTATTCCTGATCTCTCCAAGACTTTAAACATGAATGGGTGTTGGACTTTGTCAAATGCTTTTTCAGCATCTAAGGAGATGATCATGTGGTTTTTCTCCTTCAGTTTGTTTATGTGGTGGATTACATTGATGGATTTTCGTATGTTGAACCACCCTTGCATGCCTGGGATGAAGCCTTCTTGGTTGTGGTGGATGATATCTTTGATGTGTTCTTGGATTCGGTTTGCAAGTATTTTATTGAGTATTTTTGCGTCAATGTTCATAAGAGAGATAGGTCTGAAGTTCTCTTTTTTTGTTGGGTCTTTGTGTGGTTTAGGTATCTGGGTAACTGTTGCTTCATAGAATGAGTTTGGTAATGCACCTTCTGTTTCTATTTTGTGGAATAGTTTGAGGAGAATTGGTGTGAGCACTTCTTTGAAGGTCTGGTAGAATTCCGCACTGAAACCATCTGGCCCAGGGCTTTTTTTGGAGGAAAGACTCTGAATGACTGCTTCAATTTCCTTGGGGGTTATAGGGCTATTCAGTCTTTGTACCTGATCTTGACTTAATGTTGAAAGATGGAATCTATCAAGAAAATTGTCCATTTCATTTAGGTTTTCAAATTTTGTGGCATATAGGCTTTTGTAGTATGATCTAATGATTGTTTGAATTTCCTCTGTGTCTGTAGTTATGTCACTTTTTTCATCTCTGATTTTGTTGATTTGGATAGATTCTCTCTGCTTTTTAGTTAGTTTGGCTAAGGGTTTGTCTATCTTGTTGATTTTTTTCAAAGAACCAGCTTTTTGTTTCATTGATTCTTTGAATAGTTTTATTTGTTTCTAATTGATTGATTTCAGCCCTGAGTTTGATTATTTCCAGCCTTCTGCTCCTCTTGGGTGTATCTGCTTCTTTTTTTCTAGGGTTTTCAGTTGGTCCATTAAGTTGTTTGTATGTGATGTTACGAATTTCTTCTTGCAGGCACTTAGTGCTATAAATTTTCCCCTGAGCACTGCTTTCAATGTGTCCCATAAATTTGGGTATGTTGTGCCTTCATTTTCATTGAATTCTATAAAGTCTTTAATTTCTTTCTTTATTTCTTCCTTAACCCAGCTGTGGTTGAGTAACAGGTTGTTCAGTTTCCATGTGCGTGTAGGCTGTTTGTTATTTCTGTTGTTGTTGAGGTCCAGCTTAAGTCCATGATGGTCAGATAAAATACAAGAGATTATTTCAATCTTTTTGTATCTGTTGAGGCTTTCTTTTTGACCAACTATATGGTCTATTTTGGAGAAGGTTCCATGAGGTGCTGAAAAGAAGGTATACTCTTTTGAGTTTGGATGAAAAGATCTGTAGACGTCTATTAGGTCCATTTGATTTAGGGTCTCTGTAAGTGTTTTTATTTCCCTATTTGTTTTCTGTCTAGTTGATCTTTCCCTTGGTGAGAGTGGAGTGTTGAAGTCTCCCACTATTAGGGTTTTAGGATCAATGTGTGATTTAAGCTTTAATATTGTTTCATTTACGAATGTAGGTGCTCTTGTATTTGGGGCATAGATATTCAAAATTGTGATGTCCTCTTGGTGGATTTTTCTTTTGATGAGAATATAGTGGCCGTCCTTATCTTTTTTGATTAACTTGGGTTGAAAGTCTATTTTATTAGATATTAGGATGGCTACTCCCGCTTGTTTTCTGGAAGCATTTGCTTGAAAGACATTTTTCCAGCCCTTTACTCTGAGGTAGTGCTTATCTTTGTTGCATAGGTGTGTTTCTTGGATGCAACAGAATGATGGATCCTGTTTCCACAACCATTCTGTTAGTCTGTGTCTTTTAATTGGGGAGTTGAGTCCGTTGATGTTGATAGAAACTAGTGACCAACAATTGTTACTTACTTTAGATGTGGTGTTGGTGGTGTCACTGAGTTTCATTGCTTGTCTTCTTTTTTTTTTTTTTTGTGTAGTTATCTATTTCCTCTGTTTCCTTCGATGTAGTTGTTTTCTTTGGTTTGGAGTTTCCCTTCTAGTAACTTCTGTAGAGCTGGGTTACTATGTAGATATTGTTTAAATTTGGTTTTGTCTTGGAATATCTTGAATTCTCCGTCTATGTTGATTGAAAGTTTTGCTGGGTATAGTAGTCTGGGTTGGAATCTGTGGTCCCTTAAGGACTGTATGATTTCTGTCCAGGCCCTTCTGGCTTTCATAGTTTCTGTTGAGAAATCTGGTGTGATTCTGATAGGTCTACCTTCATATGTTACTTGGCCTTTTTCCCTTGCTGCTTTTAGAACTGTTTCTTTGTTTTGTAGTTTCAGTGTTTTGACTATGATGTGACATGAAGAATTTCTTTTCTGGTCTAGTCTACTTGGTGTTCTGTAGGCCTCTTGTATGTTTATGGCCATCTCCTTCTTTAAGTTGGGAAAGTTTTCTTCTATAATTTTCTTGAAAATATTTTCCGGACCTTTGA
>NW_026586816.1:12959103-12960923 GCF_907164565.1 Psammomys obesus
TGAAGAATTTCTTTTCTGGTCTAGTCTACTTGGTGTTCTGTAGGCCTCTTGTATGTTTATGGCCATCTCCTTCTTTAAGTTGGTAAAGTTTTCTTCTATAATTTTCTTGAAAATATTTTCCGGACCTTTGAGCCTGATGTCTTCTTTTTCTTCTACTCCTATTATTCTTAGGTTTTGTCTTTTCATGGTGTCCTTGATTTCTTGAATGTTTTGTGTTTGGAACTTTTCTGATTTTATTTTTTCTTTGAGAGACGTGTCAATTTCCGCAAGTATATCTTCGGCTCCTGAGATTCTTTCTTCCATCTCTTGTATTCTGTTGGTGGTGCTTACCTTTGTAGTTCCTGATCTTTTCTCTATGTTCTCCAGCTCCTGGTTTTTCTCTATTTGTGTTTTCTTTATTGATTCTAATTCTGTTTTCATGTCTTGCACCATTTCGTTCATCTGTTTGAATGTGGACTCCTGCTTTTCAATGATAGCTTCTATTTTTTGTCCGTTTCCTCTCTATGTATCACTAATTGTGCCTCTACTTCTTTGGGTATAATTGCCTGTATTTCTATGAGAGCTTTGTTTATTTCTTCTTTATTTGCCTTCATTTGTGTGGACATTTCTTTGAGACCTTTGTGCATTTCTTCTCTGTTTGCCTCAATTTTCGTGGTCATTTCTCTGAGAGCACGATTTGTTTCCTCTTGGTTAGTCTTGATTTCTTTGGTTATTTCTCTGAGGGCTTTGTTCATTTCATCTCTATGGGCCTCTAATAGCTGGAGAAACATAGTTTTGAGGTCGTTTTCTTGTATATCTAGTGAATTGAAGTGTCCATTGTTTTGTGGGGTTGCTGGTGAGGTCATTATGTCCTGATTTTTGTTGGGAGTGTTCTTATGTCTGCCTCTAGCCATCTGGTTATTTATAATCCTCACTGGTTGTTCCTTGAGACTGTAGTTTGGGCTATGATCCTCTCTTTCTGTTTTCTGGACTGTTTTTTCAGGAAGATGAGAGAGGTTCACTGCTTTGGGAGTGTGCACTGTGTTTTCAGTTTTGCCTAAGTAAGGAATGTGACGCTGGCGCTATTCAGGTGTGCTTTTAGCGGGCACAGTGTGCATGAGCGGATTCTCTGACTATCGCAGTGTTCTGCAAGCCACTATTACGCAGTTCTGACTGAGATCCAGGGATTGTTTGCCTGGATTACCCTGATGGACCCGCAAGGCAGAGGCTTTAATGTTGGGGTCGCTATCCCAAGAATCCCTATGATGCCCACACTAGGAGTGTGGGTGACAGGGATCTCGTCTGTTTGCTTCTGTGGAGAGGCCCTTGGTCTGGGGCAATCTCTCCCTAGAAGGCTCACTCACTCTCTTGCAGGGCCAGTTGGAATGCACAGGGGTTCCCCTTGCTCACTACTCTCTGTTTTGGTCCTGCTGCGGAAGTGCACGGGTAGGCTAACAGTCAGCTCTGTGACACTGTGGCCGCAGGACTCAGTGTCCACCTTTCCTGTGCTGCCTCTTTGTCCTTTCCCTCTGCCAGGAGGGGTTATGTTAACTGGTCCTTGGGTGGTGCGGGAAAGAGTTAGGGTGAGTGTACTCAATCCCAGATCCCGGGCCCAGATCTCTCTGCCAGAAGCAGCCTAGCGGTAGAATCTATGTTTGCTGATCCCAAGAGAGTACCGGGTAGGGTTGAGTGTCCTCAGATCCAGAGCTTGGGTTTCTCTGCTAGGGGCCGCTGGGTGAGCTGGAGAGAGGGTGCTGTGTCCTTGGCAGGCTGCCTCTCTGTCCTTCCCCTCTGACCTTCTCCTCTGCTAGGGCAAGCTTATGGAGGTGCTCTCAGGGGAG
>NW_026586816.1:12961323-13000955 GCF_907164565.1 Psammomys obesus
TTTTTTCAGGAAGATGAGAGAGGTTCACTGCTTTGGGAGTGTGCACTGTGTTTTCAGTTTTGCCTAAGTAAGGAATGTGACGCTGGCGCTATTCAGGTGTGCTTTTAGCGGGCACAGTGTGCATGAGCGGATTCTCTGACTATCGCAGTGTTCTGCAAGCCACTATTACGCAGTTCTGACTGAGATCCAGGGATTGTTTGCCTGGATTACCCTGATGGACCCGCAAGGCAGAGGCTTTAATGTTGGGGTCGCTATCCCAAGAATCCCTATGATGCCCACACTAGGAGTGTGGGTGACAGGGATCTCGTCTGTTTGCTTCTGTGGAGAGGCCCTTGGTCTGGGGCAATCTCTCCCTAGAAGGCTCACTCACTCTCTTGCAGGGCCAGTTGGAATGCACAGGGGTTCCCCTTGCTCACTACTCTCTGTTTTGGTCCTGCTGCGGAAGTGCACGGGTAGGCTAACAGTCAGCTCTGTGACACTGTGGCCGCAGGACTCAGTGTCCACCTTTCCTGTGCTGCCTCTTTGTCCTTTCCCTCTGCCAGGAGGGGTTATGTTAACTGGTCCTTGGGTGGTGCGGGAAAGAGTTAGGGTGAGTGTACTCAATCCCAGATCCCGGGCCCAGATCTCTCTGCCAGAAGCAGCCTAGCGGTAGAATCTATGTTTGCTGATCCCAAGAGAGTACTGGGTAGGGTTGAGTGTCCTCAGATCCAGAGCTTGGGTTTCTCTGCTAGGGGCCGCTGGGTGAGCTGGAGAGAGGGTGCTGTGTCCTTGGCAGGCTGCCTCTCTGTCCTTCCCCTCTGACCTTCTCCTCTGCTAGGGCAAGCTTATGGAGGTGCTCTCAGGGGAGTGCCAGCAGGGGTTGGGGCTTCTCAGTCAGATCCTGAGCCCTGAGACGGCAGCGTTTCTCTGCGGGGGGGGGGGGGGGGCGCCGGTGATAGAACTTGCTGCTAGACCTTATTGCGCTGGACCCAGGATAATCTCAGGACGTGTAGAATGACCACAGTCCCAGATCCTGAGCTGTAGTTTGTTTCCTAGGAGTGGCCGGCAGCACTGGAGTTCTGGCACTGTGAAGCTGCTGTGCGCCTCTTTATCCTTCTGCTCTGCCGTGGCAGGGTGATGGCGGCTTTTGGGGGAGTGCCCGAAAGGATTGGGTTTTCTCAGCCCCGATCTCAGTTGGGGTACAGACAATGTGGTCTGTGGCCGATTCTGCTGGACACCTCCTGCCTCCTCCGAAGAGGGAGTAGGGATTTTGAGCTGGGTGCGCAGCTGCGCAGCTGTAATCCGTGCGTGGCGGGAGCTCAATTGTGATGGCGGCAGATACCCGAGGTCAGAGAGACCTTCCAGGGAAAGACTGGGTGACCGGTGACCAGTCTGGCAACTTTCCTTCCCCGTGAGATTTTTTTGCGACTGGGACTCCCAGCCTTAGGCCCCCTTGTACCCACCAATCAGCCTGGGAAATTAATCGGGACAAGCAGGCTTGCGGCACCAGCCCGGAGACCCAAAGCCTGCGTTAGCCGGGTTCTCTTCTGGGTTCTGGCTGGGCAGCTGAGAGTGGACCCGACCACTTCCCACGCTGTGGGAGCCTCCCCTCACCTGGGAAACATGATCGATCGGTGTTGTTTTAGGGCCCAGAGTTCAGTCTCCTGGTTGCTGCATGGAGTGTGTTGTCCTGCTTCTCAGACAGGGTGTTCTCCCGGTGCCGCCATCTTGGCCCTTCTGGAAATTTTTTAATTCATTTTTTAATGTATCAGTTCCTGCAATTGTATCTTAAGTGCTTGAGAGTCTCTCCTCCATTTCTTCTTTTGTTCTGTTGGTGATGTTTACCTTTGTAGTTCCTGATCTTTTCTCCAAGTTCTCTAGCTCAAGGATTTTCTCTATTTGTATTTTCTTTATTGGTTCTAATTCTGTTTTCATGTTTTGCACCATTTCCTTCCTTCATCTGTTTGAATGTGGCCTGTCTTTCAATGATGGCCTCTTTTTGTTTTGTTTTGTTTTTGTTGTTATTTGTTTCCTCTCCATGTGCCTCTACCTGTGCCTCTATTTATTTGGCTGTATTTGCCTGTATTTCTTTGAGAGCTTTGTCCATTTCCTCTTTATGTGCCTCTAATAATTGGATAAGCACAGATTTGAGATCATTTTTCTGTGTTTCTGATGAACTAAAATAGGGTTGCTATTTTAGTTCATCCCAATTTTTGTCTTATATGTCCTTATGCTGACCTCTAGCCATCTGCTTATCTGTAACTTTCCCTGTTTTTCCTTGTAGTCTGTACATCAGAGTGGGTCTGTCTGTTTCTGGTGTCTGGAGTATTCTTCAGGAAGATGAGAGAGGATCACTGGTTCTAGAGTGGATGTTGGTGTTCAGCTGTAGTTAAGGGAGGAAGGTTGCAGGTGCATGTATGCAAGTGTGGGAGTGTGTGTGGAAGTGTGCCTTGAAGGACTGTTGCTAGAGTATGTAGATGCCTGGAAGGGTGGAGTGTAAGCACAGGTGGGGGTGCTGGCACCACATGTGTGCTCAATGTGCATGCACAGGTCCCCTGAATATCTCAGTGGCCCACAGGACTGTGTTACTGTCCTCCAGGTATTCAGATCTGTCTGGGTTATATCATCTTGGCTCTAAGAATTGTTTGCCTGGACTCCACTGGGAGAGCCACAGAACAGGGGCTTCAATGTTGAGAATGCTGTCCCAAGGATCCCCAAGTTGTCCACAGTGGAGATGTGGGTGGGAGGGGACTGATGTCTGGCTGCTAGTGTAGAAGGACCCTGGAGCAGGTGCTCTGCATGCACTCACTTGAAGGCACACTTACTAGCTCAAGTGCCTAATCAGAAAGCAGAGGGGTTCCCTCTCCTGTTCTCTGCTCTCAGATTTGTGCCCACTGGTGCAAATGAAAGTGTAGGAAATCCATAAGCTCAGTATTGTCCACTGTTTGTCTGCTGGGCAGGGAGACCCATACTTGGGGCAGCTACCTCTGCCTACTCAGTCACTGAGAAAGGAGGCTCCTGCTTGGGGCAACCACTGCCAACTCCACCAAGTGGGGAGGCCCATGCTTGGGGCAAGGAGATGTTAAGGGGGGTTGAGTATTCACCTCTTTCAGGCTCTGGAGAGGTCCAAGGGTGATCTGGATCCAAACTGGCCCAGCTTACAGTTGTCCCCTCTCACCCAGGAAGCCTCAGTGTCAATATTCTGGCTTCAGCTGCCACCCATACACAACAATTTCAGAGTTTTGGATCCTGTGCCCCTCAGATATGTTATGAGCTGTTAGCCACCATCTTGGACTCCCCTGGTTGTGTCTTATATACTGTAACTTTACAGGTCGTGTGTATGTTGTTACTCTACATGAGAGCATTTCTTTATGTTTCTCTGCCATTCACTGTTCCTCTATTGAGAATTCTCTGTTTAGCTCTGTACCCCATTTTTTAATTGGATTACTTAATTTGTTCTTTTTAACTTCTGAATTCTTTGTATATTCTGGATATTAGCCCCCTGTCACATATAGGGTTAATGAAGATCCTTTTCCAGTCTGTAGGCTATCGTTTTGTTCTGATGACACCCCCTTTGCTTTACAGAAGTTTTCAGTTTCATGAGGTCCCATTTATTGATTGTTGATCTTAGAGCCTGGGATGTTGATGTTCTGTTCAGGAAATCGTCTCCTGTGCCAATGGGTTGAAGGTCTTCCCCACTTTATCTTCTAACAGATTTAGTGTGTCTGGTTTTATGTTGAGGTCTTTGATCCACTTGGACTTTAGTTTTGTGCAGGGTGATAAATATGAATCTATTTGCATTTTCTACATGTTAAGATCCAGTTGGACCAGGGCCAGTTGGTTTCAGTGCAGGATTCTGCCAGATATTCAAAGAAGAGCTAACACCAATACTCTTCAAACTATTCCACAAAATAGAAACATTAGGAACATTACCAAACTCATTCTGTGAAGCCACAGTCATCTTGATACCTAAATCTCACAAACACTCAACAAAGAAAATTTCAGGTCAATCTCTCTTATGAACATTGATGCAAAAAATACTCAATAAAATATTCACAAACTGAATCCAAGAACACATCAAAGATATTATCTACTATGACCAAGTAGGTTTCATCCCAGGTATGGAGGGGTGGTTTGATATATGGAAATCCATCAATGTAATCCACCATATAAACAAACTGAATAAAAAAAACCCACATGATAATATCCATAGATGTTGAAAAAGCATTTGATAAAACCCAACATTCATTTATGCTTAAAGTCTTAGAGAGTTCAGAGATACAGGGCACTTACCTAAACATAGTAAAAGCTATATACAGCAAGCCTATAGCTAACATCAAACTAAATAGAGAGAAACTTAAATCAATCTCACTGAAATCAGGGACATGTCAAGGCTGTCCATTCTCTCGATATTTCTTCAACATAGTTCTTAAAATCCTTACTAGAGCAATAAGACAATTAAAGGAGATCAAGGGGATCCAAATCGGAAAGGAAGAATTCAAAGTATCACTATTTTCAGATGATATGATAATGTACCTGAGTGACCCCAAAAATTCTACCAGGGAAATCTTACAGCTGATAAACACCTTTAGCAAAGTGGCTGGATACAAATTTAACTAAAAGAACTCAGTAGCGCTCCTGTATACAAAATACAAATGGGCTGAGAAAAAAAATTAGGGAAACAACACCCTTCACAATAGCCGTAAAGGACGTAAAGCACCTTGGCATAATTCTAACCAAGCATGTCAAAGGCTTGTATGAAAAAAACCTTTAAGTCTCTGAAGAAAGAAATAGAAGAAAATATCAGAAGATGAAAAGATCTCCCATGCTCATGGCTTGGCAGGATTTACATAGTAAAAATGCCCATCTTACCAAAAGCAATCTACAGATTCAATGCAATTCTCATCAAATTACCAAGCCAATTCTTTATAGACCTTGAAAGAAAAATTCTCAACTTCATATGGAATAATAAGAAACCCAGAATAGCTAAAACAATCCTCTACAATAAAAGATCTTCTGGAGGGAATCACCATCCCTTTTCTCAAACTGTACTATAAAGCAACAGTAATAAAAACTGCATGGTACTGGTGCAGAAACAAACTGGTGGATCCACAGAATCAAATAGATGGCCCAGAAATAAAGCCACACACTTATGGACACCTGATTTTTGACAAAGATACCAAAACCATACAATGGAAAGAAGATAGCATCTTCAACAAATCGTGCCATATGAGATTTTTTAAGCACAGCCCTCTGTAGTTTACCCTTTGTCATTAGAGATCAGACAATCAAATTATATATTAACAAGATAGCTATAAGCCCGGGAATGTATTTATTGGAGCATCTTTGATACTTATCACGAAGCTAAGCACATACATTATAAAAATTTTTTTCAGTGCTGTAATGAAATACCTGAGTCAGGCTAACTTCATAAAGATGTATTATTTGATTCATGATTTTGCATGCTCAAAGTCCAAACACCATGCTACAGGCTCTGGCTGTCTTGCATGGAAGATGCTAATAGCAGAAATATGTAGGAGGGTCAGATTGCCAGACAGAAAGACAGAGAGAAACTTGGTAGGGCCAGGCTTAGGCTTTTATATTAACAACTTCATGAAGAAACCTCAAATGCATGAGAAATCTCTAATCCCCATGCAAGAACACCTCAAATGTCCTCAGTAGGCTCCAATTCTATAAGGTTTCATTCTGGAACATGTACAGTTTAAGGAGGCTCTTAAAAATAAGCAGAAACTGCCAACCTATACTCGGCTAGACAATTTACAAAAGCTAATGCTGTGAGCTTCTAGGATTTTTTTTTTTCATCTTAAAAAAAATTGTCAAATCCTCTGGTTTCAGACTTAGTTAGGAAAATGCAAATCAAAACTACCTTGAGATTTCACCTTATACCTATCAGAATGGCTAAGTTCAAAAACTCAAGTGACAACACATGCTGGAGAGGATGTGGTGAAAGGGGAGCCCTCCTCCATTGCTGGTGGGAATGTAAATTTGTACAACCACTTTGGAAATCAATCTGGTGCTTTCTCAGAAAATTAGGAATAGTAGTGTTACCTCAAGATCCAGCTATACTTCTCGAAGGCATATATCCAAAAGATGCTCAAGTATACAACAAGGACATTTGCTCAACCATATTTGTAGGAACTTTATTCATAATAGCCAGAATCTGGAAACAATCCAAATGTCCCTCAACAGAGGAATGGATGAAGAAATTACACAATGGGATTTGTAATTACAATTACAAATGTAATTACAATTACACAATGGGATTCTACTCAGCAATTAAAAACAAGGAAATCATGAAATTTGCAGGCAAATGGTGGGAACTGGAAAAGATGATCTTTGATCTTCAGTGAGGTACCCCAGAAGCAGAAAGACACACATGGTATATACTCAGTTATAAGTGGAGGGTCAGACTGCCAGGCAGAAAGCCAGAGAGAAACTCGGTAGGGCCAGGCTTGGGCTTTTATATTAACAACCTCATGAAGAAACCTCATGAGCAAGGAGCATGACCCTGGGTAAGATGGACATCGGGAGAGGGAGAAAAGAGGAAACAGGACAGGAGCCTACCCCAGAGGGCCTCTGAAAGAATCTACCCAGCATGGTATTAAAGCAGATGCTGAGGCTCATAGCCAAACTTTGGGCAGAGTTCAGGAAATCTTAATAAAAGAAGGGGTAGATAGAAAGACCTGGAGGGGACAGGAGCTCCACAAGGAGGGGAGCAGAAGCAAAAAATCTGGGCACAGGGGTCTTTTCTGAGACTGATACTCCAACCAAGGACCATGCATGGAGATAACCTAGAACCCTTGCACAGGTGTAGCCCAGGGCAGCTCAGTGTCCAAGAGGTTTTTCCTGGTAAGGGGAACAGGACCTGTCTCTAACATGAACTCAGTGGCTAGCTCTTTGATTGCCTCCTCCTGAGGGGGGCGGGGAACAGCCTTGCCAGGCCACAGAGGAGGACATTGCAGCCAGTCCTGATGAAACCTGATAGGCTAGGGTCAGATGAAAGGGGAGGAAGGCTTCCCCTATCAGTGGACTGGGGGAGGGCCATGGGAGGAAAAGAGGGAGGAAGGGTGAGCTTGTGAGTAGATGACTGAGGGGACTACATCTGGGATACAAAGTGAATAAATTGTAATAAATATAATTAATAAAATTAAAAAATCTCATACTGCTTTATGGATATTTGTGCTCTATCCTGCAGTGTCAACTGTTTCATCTATATTAATCCTTATACAAATACACATTACAAACTATTTTAAGCTTTAAAATAATCTTTAATTATTGGGGTAGTAGCCAAGTCTAGTTTTGCTATCCATTGCTTCTTGGCACACCAGTGTTTGTTGCTTAGTGAACCATGATCCCATCATGGAAAGGGAAACCCTTTGGGCTCCTCTGAAAGGAGAGAGTAAGCAAGGGTGTATGGTTATGCAGAAGGGACTTGGGAGGCAATGGGCATCACCAAGTTCCCCAGAGTCGATAAGAACAAGGGCCACTGGTATTATCTCCTTGAGCCAGGACAGGATGAATAGGTTGTGGTAATGGAGCACAGGGGATGGACCATCTAGAAGAAGTGTGACAGGATTGTTATGATCAAGCTGAAAAGACAGAGATATACACAGCTATTGCCTGGGGTACTACGGAAGGCAAAGAAGGAAGAATAACTATTCTGGCTTCTCCACACCTCCCTCTACCTTCTGTCTCATACCAGATCTCCACTTTCTCAATCTGTCCTGAAACCTGAAGAAACCTGGGAGTTACAATTGAATTAGTTTTTCCTTTTGCTGTACTACAGGAAAGGGCAAGGAAAATGTTTAGGGATTCCATTACCAGCCCTAAATAAGCATATGCAATGGAAATGAATAAAGTTCAGTGTGTGCAGACTTAGGGCTGCTTGTTGACTCAACATTATGACAACACTGGCCTTTGACAGTTTGGAACGTTTAGATCCTATTGTAGGACTGTGCACATGTGAGACATGTAGAGGTCTTTATCTGGGACATTGTCTAGGGATGCATGATGGTGTCTGGCCTCTCCTGTAATGTCTGCTGCTAATAAATCCCCCTCTGGCTGATTCTTTCTTTAGCTATGCAGTGTTGCTTTGGCTGGAGATCATTCAGACTTATCCACAATACTTTGTGTATTGCCCATTTTATTTTATGTATTGATTTCCTTAATTCCTATGAGGAAAGTATTTTTCACTTCCCAGTTCCTTAGGCCAGAGCTTGATACTGAAGCCCCAGGAAAATAAGAACATAATTCTATCTCAGTTTCAGAGAAACAGAGGAGTATTTCAAATCATCAGGCAAATCACTATAATCTAGGGGGATCAGATTTGTGTATCAGTTCCTCTTCAATGTCTTACCTGTGAAGACAAAAGGGAAACATCACCATTAGTAATCTTGAATAAATATGTAGGCATCAAACACACTAATGGTTTACTCAGGATAAAAGAAATCTCTACTGCCTTCCAGAATGCCAACAGAATGTTTAGTTCTTCCTTATTAGCCAGACATGTCTTGATGTAGTAATTACCAAAGGCTCTGAGGATGTTATCTTGCTTCTTTGATCTGCATGTGTCCCATTTACTCTCATTGTAAATTTCCTCCAGGAGCCATAGTTAAACAAACACAAATCCACAAAAATGATACAGTCTATGGATATGATTAAAATACCAAAGTCCACTTGGCTTTTAGCTTGAAATTAGTGTCTCAGTGTAGAAGGTGTCCCAGCTTCCCTCTTCTCTCTTTTATTCCACCCTCCCTGAATAAAAGATCTGAGTTCAGTGTGTCTCTTGGGCATTACTTGGGGCACCACATTGCATTTCTTAAATTGAAAATTCCATGTAAGTTGCTGAATATGAACTTTACTGGAGCCAGTTCATTTGTACCTTGTAGATGTGATCTATCCCAGAACATAGGGAAGACATTGTTTTAAATGTCTAATAATATTCAGGTTTAGAGAAACAAACTAGCAGTGGGATTTGTGAATTGCTTTTTCCTTCTTAATAGCTGCCAAATGAGTTTATATTGCTTTAGTTTTATTTTTAAAGATGAATAAGACAAATTGGTGAAATGAAATTCATTCGAAAGAGAAAGCATGGTATGCAAAATGACCTCAAAGAATTACCTTTTATACCTTTGCCCTAAAACTTTTCATTCCAAAGCACATCATTTGTAGCAGAAGTTACTGGTACCTGTCCTGGTACCAGTAGCCAGTCAGCCTACCCTGTGCTCAGCTGGTGAGAGTGGAGGCTTACAGCTCCCTCCCTCTCCGGAGGATCTTGAGTCTCCTGTGGCACCAAGATCCAGGGCTAGGTGTGAAGCTCAACACTGTGGTTACAGGGTATGAGGGCATGTGGCACAGTGGCATCTTTGTCATTGGACTGGAATCAGAGGGAACTGAAAATGGTAAGGTCTCATGGCTAGATATGATATTCAGGGACATGTTCTCAATAACCACCTTCCAATTGTCTCCCAAGAATTTATTCAAAATTTGAATCTGCCAATTAACTAAATCATTCAGAGCTCTAATAGCCTAGTTGACTCAGGAAAGGGTCTCACATATGTACAGAAGGTGTGCTCTAGTTGATTCATTAGGCCCTTCTTAGCCAATAAAGGTGATGATTAAAACTGACTCTCACACATTGCATGATAGGAGACCCTTATCACCCAGCCAGCTGATGATTATTGTGAGGTTTCTCTCTTGACCAGGAGCTAGCTAGTGTCTTTTGCTGGATGTAGCAGCCCAGCCGCTTTCCTGAGTAAGATCTCTCTTAGTACAATGCATCCTCCACAGTGTCACATGTGGCAGACCGAAGCCAATTCCTTCTTGATCTCATATCTATAATTCTCCTGTTTCATTTTGTCCTTTCTCTGAGAACTTTCCCTCTACAAATTACTTGCACGAGAGATCTTATCTTAGCTTCTGTTTTCATGAACACTTTACACTACACAACTATTTAGATACTAGAGGAAGTTAACTTCTGAAAACAAAAAATGTAAACCCTAAAAAACAAAACAAAAAAAAAAGTAAACCCTTGGGCCACTATCCACTGAAACAGCCACTATTAGAACTAGAACTCATATCTTACAGCAGGTATTATTTTCCTATGTCTGATTACTAGAAATTAAGCTAGATAAATATGTACATGTTTAAGTCACTTAAACTAATAATTAAAAGTTTTAAATTCAGCAGAGGTGAATGTGTGTCAGCAAACTTTCACTGTGTTGCTTTACAGGTCTGGTCATCTTCCCTCTGCCTACTTTGGCTCTCCTTTCTGCTTGATGGTTGCCAATAAACTACAACTGAGTACCAATTTTATATGGAAACAGGGCTTGTGGCTGTGAAGGTGTTAACACATCTGGCTGGTTCCTGTGAGGCAGCTGTTTATGGCCACATAACTATTATTCCTTCTTTACAAATGATGAAACAGAGACTCAGTGGCTACTGGTACTTGGCCAATGAAACATGTCTGAATGAATAAGCATTTCCTGCACATTCAAGAAACAGAGGATCCTATAGATACTTCAGTAGACTTTTTTTTTTCTTGGTTAGAGTTGAGTTTTAATGGTTTCTGCTGGCAGAACAAGGAATACTCTGAGAGCCAGGCTAAGCAAATGATGTTAGTAAAGGCTAATATAGAGAGGAACCATTTCTTCTTCTGCTTTAGGTTCAGCACCTGGAACTTGTAAGACTAAAGAAAGGTAGATTAATAGAAAAATAAAGTTTATTTATAAGTGTATATACGTATTGCCCCATTGTAAGTGGCTCAAAGGGGCATTAGAATTTAAGTTTTTTTTAAATTAAAAGATTCCTGTATATGAGTATTTCACCTACACGAATGTAAATATGCCATGTGTATATAGTACCTTTGGAGGCCAGAAGACAGATGTGGATCCCCTGGAACAAGAGTTACAGGCAGCTGTGAGCAGTCAGAGAAAGGATGCTGGAAATGGAACTCAAGATCTCTGCAAGAGCAACAAGCTCTCTTAATCACTGAGCCATTTCTCCAGTTAAATAATTTGAGATTTGTTAATACATCTATATCATGTTCTACTTCACAACTGTGTACATTTAAGATAAAATAATGTACATAGATATTTAAAAAGCAAATTAAAAAATAGAATACAAAATCAACTTGTTTGGAAAATTGGGATTTCAAGAAGATGACCAGGAGATAGAAAGCTTCTGATAGTGTTTATCTACACTGGTACAAGTGGTCTTTTCATTGTCTTTAGGGCTGTAAAACTTCCCTGGAAAAGGAATCTGGAATAAGTTTGCTTGTGTTTTCCCTGCTGCAAAAGCTCACGATAGAAGAGTAATTTTATGACAAATAAATAACCCCCTTGTGTTCATAGGTGTCTCCACAGCTAGAGCCTATTGTGTAGGAAATGAATGTGTGAGCACACACTGGCTAAATTACCAAAATGAAGGTAGAAGAGAAAGCACTGACCATCAGAAAAAAGACAGATAAGACACAGAAAGATGACAACAAAATATGTTATTGTCACTGTAGCATTTTTACCAGAAGGAATTAGTTAGGAATATTAGCATTCGTTGATAAATTCATTGAAAGAAAATTTGCATACTTTCAAATATACTCCTTAAGATACTTGTAAGTACAACAAGAAGAGAATACTTGCTTGCAGTGTAAGGTTCTCCACTTTAGAAGACACATGCTGATGTGTGATATAAGCTTCCCAAATTCTAACTTCTGGTTAAAGTAGTACTAAAGAATGTGCCATGTCACATTCCTGGTATTGCTGCCTCAAACATAGTGTTTAAATTTGTTCTTGGGGAAATAATATGACAAAATTAAGGGATATTTGCAAAATGTCTGTCCTGTGTTCTTAACTAGCAATATTAATAAAATAACAACAATGAAGGAAGGCAGTTCTAAGCTAAAAGGCACTAAAGACATACAGTACTGAATGCATCTTCCAACCTGGGTTTTTCTTCTGCTGTAAACTTTATTACTTTGAGTAGTAGTAGTAGTTTGAAAAGAAGTTCTTTAGATAGTTCCTTTATACATTGACTTCCTGATGAAAATATCATAACACTGTTCTGACAGCAGTACAAAATTTGGCAGTTGAAATAGTGGCATATAAAAGAATTTTCACATATCTCAGGAAGTAGTACAAATGTGTTTAGGGGTAGAAACAACCGAGGTGTTGATGAGAAAGAAATTACTCCTGTGAATTTCATGGAGTGTTCCTGATCAAGAGTCTCCAGCTGACATATCTCATGGCTGTATTATATACTTAGAAACTTGTCCAACAAGCACTCACTCTTTTGTAAACCAGTCCCTTATCATCCCATCCACCCACCCACCCATCCATTCATCTATCCATCCAGTCATCTGTCTATCCCTACCCTCCTCACCCACCCACCCACCCATCCTCCCACCCACTCATCCATCATTTATGTATTTATTTGAATACCAAATGTACCCGACCCCTCCCAAGTTCATGTGTTTAATTAACACTTAGTACTTAGCTGGTAGCACCATTTGGGGAGATTATAGACCCTCTGCAACTGTGGCTTCGCTCGAAGAAGAAGTTTTCTGAGGGGCAGTTTTTGAAGTTATTTCCTGATTCTTGACAAGCCTCACTGTACTCCTACCACCAGAGGCAAAGACTCAACAGCTTCCATAATAGACTGTTCCCTTTCAAACCATGAGCCAAAAATAAACCTTTCTTTACTAAAGTTGTTCTGACAGATATTTTGGCCCCAGTGAGACAAAGTAGGTAATATCCATCCATCCATCCATCCATCCATCCATCCATCCATCCATCCATCCACTATTTTATTGGTCCCATATCTTCATCACATCCCTGATATTTATTCTTTCCAAAATAGGGAGCAGGCTTTAAGTTTAAATACCAGTGGGTACCTAGAAGGTTTTATGCTAAGCTCCCATTCTCCCATTTTTTTAAATTAGTTCTTGATGCTGGATTTCTTGAATTTATCTTTATTCTTTGATTTTTCTCTCTTTAAACATATTACTGGGATGTGATATCTCTATCCATTCTCACATCATTTTCTAATATATGGAAAATTTGCTCAAATTATCAATTTTTATAAGAAGACTATTTAAATGGCCCTTTAGTTTCAGTTTCTCCAAACTAGAGAAATGTTTATTTTATAGTAACCAGAAGATAAGGAAATTCATCTTCAAAGCATTTGTTAAAGATTTTTAGAACCATAGCTCAGTGTAGTCTCATGGCTTTTCGTCTTAGTTGGGACCTTTATAGAAGCTACCTAGAAACAGAGTTAGGTGGTTTGAGGAAGCAATACAGTCAAGACATTGACATGACAGAGCTCAACTCTATCTAACTCTCTAGTGCTATGGTCCAGCAGGAATATGCACTTCAGTCATCCAACCAGAAGGTGAGGGAGTCCAATGTTCTTTAGTCACTAGCTGTGAGTTGCTTCCAGGAGATGTAACTGCTACTCAAGACTGAGTTCTCTGCCATCTGGAAGTCAGATGCAAGAACTCTATAATATCAAAGTAGCGGGAAACAGTGGCATGTACAGTGTCCAAAGTTTACCTGGCCCAAGGTATCTGAGGCACCTTTACAATTATGTTTGAGGAATAAACTCCCACCTCTAAGGGTTATATCATATTATATATGTTTCCATCACTTTCTACTGTGTTTATTTTGTTATATTTTTTGTAGTGCTAGAAACCAGCCCATGCCCATGCCTATGTTAGGTGAATTACCTACCACTTAGGTATGTTCTCAGCACTATTTTTTTTTTTTTTGAGATAGGGTCTTGTTATATAGCCTCGCCCAGAATCTAGGTTGCAATCTTCTGCCTCAACAGTGCTGAAATTATAGGTATGTGCTACTTATACCCACTCTTGAAAAGTTTTTTTTTTCTTTACAGATGTGTACTTTCAAACCAATATTGTTGGTTTTCACTTTAAAATATGATTCTGGGATTGATCCCGGGTCTTGAATGTGTACTAGAATTCTTTTTAATAAACGTAATGGTGCACATCTAGTAAATTTTTGACAATACTTATAACTGCCACGTGGCCTACTACACTTTTAATGAAGGTTGGGCATTTAGATGGATCACCTGCCATACTGCAAAATGAAAGAGAGTGTCTGATACAACTCAGGATATTTACAGCTGTTACAGCAAAAACTGATCTTTAGAAACAAAGTCTTAATGGACAGAGTGTTTTGCCTTTGATGGAAATACATACTTTTTCCAAACTCTGGACTCTGGATCACAGAGCACTTATCCTAGGAGGCAAATGCTGGGACTTAGTTTCTGAGGGATGCCTCCATTGCTTGAGCTTTCTCCGTGATGTATTTTTGGAAAGGCATCATGAAGTCTTCAAAGTCCACCTCGTATGTGAACCTCTCCCTCCGCATTTCCCTCTTCTTGATCAGCTCTGCTGTTGTGGCTTCAGGACTCCAAATCTTAAACAGCCAAAATCAAGGCAGTTGTTATAATTATGGCCAGTGATTTTTACCCTCATACATATTTTTAACTATGCACATGCTAGCTGAGTACTCTATGCATGAATAACATCTTCAACCTGAGAAAACTTCCCATAGTCAACCGGAACTACCAAGTATACATTGGAAGTGCATGTTACTGTTTTCCTCTATATTATCACCTTAGCGGTTATGTGAACATCACTATTTCTCGTGAGGCCCACCTAGGAACAGAGATCATTAAATGCTCTTTAGTTCCTTCTCTAGTTACCTCTGGGCCAACTGCTATTTAGTTCCATGATATCAAAATGCAAGATCAAAAAATTAGGAAGTCCCTTATTCCTAATGTAAAAGTCAAATTATTTTTGTAACAGAAGGTAGAAAGCATGGCTGGATGGGTACTGGAAAGATAACTCCTTTCCCCTTTCTCCTTTACCTATTTAAGGGAAAATATTCTAGGATACTAAAGAGTTTGTTCAGCCTTGGTGGCATGAAGATTCCATAAGTACTGGTAAGGAGTAGGGGGTTTGAAAAGTTATAATACCAAAAATAGAATATGATGACTGAATGGCTATAAGGGATGCCATTAGCCAAAGGCCACTGCAGTCTTATGAGGAGAATGTAAGTACTAGCATAGAAATAGTAAGAAATAGAAGAGATGTTGGTAATTAAAAGGTGGTCTTCTGAGATGAATGTGGCAGAGCATAGCCAGGGGACCACTCCAGCAGTAACTGTGGAATATGGACACAGATGATCAGTCTAGTCAGCATATGAGAACAGCGCTGTGCTGTTACAGAGGCTACCCCCTAGACACTTACCCTTGGTGGGATAAATGTGATATCAACTTTCTTAGTGTAACCACTGGTAATCAGGGAATTGAGGTAAACCACATTGTCCTTGTGTGGTCTCTTTTCCTCTGTTATTGCTGGTACAGCATAAATTGATGACAGTGTTTCCTGAAAAAAATATTTTTAAAAGTATAAATTGCTAAAATTAAGCATTCATTAATATCCTTTTGTCTACATTTTACTTTGAAATGTTAGGAAAGAAGGACAGTGCTAAAATTTGAGATATGATAGAATATTATAAATACTATAACTGCAGATATGGAGAGATACTTAGCTTGCCTTTCTGAGAGTCATGTAACTAGTCATATCAGAGACAGTTAACATGAGTTTTCAATATCTCTATCTCTGAGCTATAGCTATAAGATGGACTCCTAATAAAATGATGGTGTCTATAGTAGGAGATGCAATTGGTGGAGACCATATTGCTACAATTAATTCGTGACTGGAACTTGGTCCCTTCTGCCCAGTTCCTTTACCCAGCTTATTTCCTACTGTCGACATTCCCCAGCCTCCAATGTGATGTCATTAGGGGTTTTATTTCTTGACTCTCATTGATTTTTTTTTTCTGCCTTATACAAGGATCTTCAGTGAACCATCTGCTCCCCCAAAGAAACTTCCAGCTTGGAAATGCACTTTGGGTATCCTTACTAACAGCAATGTCTTCTTCATTGTCTTCCCTCTCTGTTTGGGCTGTATCACTGAATCTGTAGAATTCAGGAACATGTACATACAAATTCAATACCAGTTTTTTTTCAATATCCTTATAATTTGAGTGAATCATTTATATTTCATGTGGACTCTGTTTACTATGAATATTTTATAGTCTTCAGTAACAGTAACTTTCTTGCTAGATGTATCTATGTAATTACTGTCAAAGGGGCACATAGCATGCCATCTTCCCTGTTGTGCAATGTTATAACCTAATGCCGCTGCCACCCTGAGGCTTTGCAGATTTCCCATTCCTACTTGATAGTCAAGCTTCTTTTTGTTTTTACCTCTTCTTTCTTGACATCCGTGCCTTCAGTCTTCAGTTTAGGAAGCTTGCCTTTCAGTTTTTGATTATCTATTGGTTTAGGCAGGTTATCTAACTTTTCTTTTATCATATCAATTATTCTGTAATCAGCATATGCCCTCGCAATATCCATGGCAGTATGCCCTGTTTCAAACAAAAACATAAATTGAAAGTTATAAATAAGCAATCTAATGATAAACTATGTAGAAAAAAATCAGCATGTTAGCATATGGTGGTGTGAATTCACAGAGCATGATAGAAATTCTCCAGAAGGATCTCACTACTGAGTTCCAGCACTCCAAGAGCCATTTACTAATACAAATTCTTTTAACTATGTATCTTAAATGTTAGCAAGAAATATTAAATTACATTTTAATATTAAATTGGTTGTCTTCCCCCCACCCCTGTCCCTCACACATATCTATTTTGCGATGAATTTCAAATGGCCTGGGAAATGCTCAGAAGTGCTCGTCAGGTATTATTTTACTGCCAACATCACCAGGCCATACTACACCAATACAACATAACCAACAATATACTATCTGTGATTCAGGTGCCATGCCAAAGGCAGTATGAGTTCCAATTAAGAAAAAGACACCTCTGAACAGTGTTACAGCATGTATCTTAGTGCTATAAAGACCCAAGTGAGACACTTGTCCAAGTTTTAAGAGAAAAATCAAGGTTTACAGTCTTTAAATGGCCAGTTATTAAAATAAGGGCATTAGTAGTGACTAAGCATGACCTGCAAAATGGTCTGTGTTAAGAACTAACAACATGAAATTACTGCAGAAATAAAATGTTTAGAAGTACATGAACAAGGCCAATAGCAATAGTGATGTTTGGGCAAGGGAAAGCAGGAGCCTCGATCCTACACAAAGAACTACAGGAATTCTGAGGATGGGAGAAATAGTCTTCCCCAGGGAAAGGCACACCAGTTAGTTTTCCAATACTATATGCTTATCTCTGAAACATGTATACAAGTAACATTATACAGACTGAGCAGGTTGTATTTGTTTAGAAATGTCTGTGCATGTTTAACAACAATTAAAGAAAAAGAGATCACAAATTTGAAAAAGAACAAAGTGAGGGGAGTACATGGACAGTTTTAGAGTAGGAAAAGAAAAGGGAAATCATGTAACTATATTATAATATAAAAAATTAAAAACTATAAGGAGCTTCAAATATGCTAATTTTGTTAGTTTTGCCCCAGAGATAAACTTTTGTATGCACTGGAAATTATTTAATTAATAATCGTATTCCAAGTTTACTTTGTGTATATACAAATACACTAATTTTATACTATATATGTTTAAACATGTGAATTATCAATATATGTCTGTTATTTTGGTAAATATACAATATGCATGGTACTAAGATATTCTTTTGTAATCATCCATTAACGCATACAGTAAGGATTAGGAAAAAGGAACTTACAGCAATGTAATAGAAAAACTTTCTGTCATTTGAACTTAATGAATAATAATAACAATAATAATAATAAAACATTTGGGCTTGTGGTTCATGGTTCCTTCCATTTTAGGAGGCTTTTAAAAAAACTTAACTTTGAAAAAAATGTCAGTCCACAAAGATTGCAAACATGAAGAGCCGAGTTTTTATATCAATGATTTGAAAAGTTCTAGGTATCAGATATAACTTCCTTAACACTTAACGAAGTCTTAAGTTTCTATAAGTTCCAAGGAAACCATGTCTCTACAAGAACAAAACTGACAGATTTTCTGTTTAAAATCAATTCCCCTTTCTTGCCGCAACCATCAGTAACACAAATGCATACCTCTTCTATTTTCAATCTGGAATTTGGCGCCAACGTCAAGTAGGTATTTTACGGTATCCAGTCTACAGCTCTCAATGGCTCTACTTAACGGAGTAGAGTTGTTGATAGATGTTGCATCTATTACAGCTCCAGATTTAACAAGAAGCTCAACAATGTCCTGCTGGCCAGCATGGCAAGCAAAATGAAGTGGAGTCCACAGAAAATTATCTGTTGCATTGACATTTGCCCTGTATAACAAGACAGATACTCTAATTAAGAATTTTAGTTGTTTCAAACATTGGAACCGAAAATCTGAAAGAATCTCAGACGGTTTTACTCTTATTAGTTTAATCAATCAGAAGAGCTCTGAGGAAAGTAAACTGTGGAAATTTTCTTATGTTTTCATATGCCCCAAATATTTTTTCTTTTGTTTTGTGTTTTGCATTATTGCGTAGCCTTAACTTCCTTTGTGCATATATGTTTGTGTGTATACATATGGAAAATTCTAAATCTATTTCAATGAAGATAAAACCTGGGCAAAAAGATAAAATGTACATTATTCCACTTTGTGTCTAAGTTCTCTGCATGTCCTGAAATTTGAATGAATGTTCATTATTTTTAAACCTAAGCACTGTAATGTATTATTTAAAGTTTTAGTCCTCATTAGAACTTCACTACTCAAGTTATTTTTTACTTTATCTTTTGATAATATGCAAATGAGTCTTTGACATGAAACACTGTAATAACATTAAATGTCTTTTCTGATGTATTTGTAACAATTGTGCTCATAAGAGCATTACATATTTTAGCTTAATTAATCATCTCTGAATTTGTATCTAGGTCCTATTAGAGTCGAGTGCACTCTTGGGGAAACCGAGGCATAGTAGTAGTCAGAAACTTGCTTCCAGTTATATAACTGTGATAGAAGCAGCAATTAAACAAACCAATCGTTTTAGCTTTAAGAGATAACAGAAAAGACCATGCATTAAAGATCTTTGTAATGAAGCAAGGCGGTCTCTTCTGTCTGGAGATGGATGGTGGGAAATGGAGAGGTAGGTTAGCCACAGTTTCTCACTGTGGCAGCTGTCCTACTTGTATTCGTTGTGGCCCTCCATAAAAGATGAGGTAGGTTAAAAGGTGACTCCACACTATGGCACCATCCAGTATGACCCTATGGCAAAACCTAACTGCCCAGTCCCTAGCAAGAAGCAAGAGAAGGCAACGAGAAGAAATCACCGCAGAATGAAAACTCTTCGCCTTCATTTTGTGATCATCTTGGTGGGCTACTGTCTCAGCCCCCACTACCCCGTGTCTCCCTTTGCCTGCAACCCTCTTGTCAAGGCATTTGGGCTGTCCATTGCGGGGGTGAAGGTGGGGCCACAGCAAAACCCTAAATCTGAAAGCATACCCCTTTTCAAGAAGAAACTTGACGGCATCCATGTTGCCGGTGGCGCATGCTGTCATGAGGGGTGTCTTGTAAGTACGGTCCTTCATATCCACTGGTATTCCTGCTTCAAAGGCCTTTTTCAGAGAGGCCAGGTCTCCCGCCTTGGTGATAAAATTAATATTTTCGAAGACCTTCCCTGGATTATCGACGTACCACCCCGAATCGTCCTGGATGGGGTGCTCTGGCGGATGATCCCGGTTGAACCTGGTGTAGTCTGTGAGGTTCTGGTAAGTCTCTATCATGTAGTAGGGCGGTCCCCCGTCCGGCCTCCGAGGAAAGGCCATCTCAGGAATGGTACAGATGGGGAGAGGAAGAACAAACCTGCCTTTCTTTGGCTTTTTGCCCAATCCCTTTTTCTTTTTCTTAGGCCCGAAAGATCCCAAGACATAAGACTTGCTTAAGTATTTGGTTCCCTTAAAGAACTCATTAATGCTGACCCCACCTCCCCGGCTTTTTTCGTGCATTTGAGCGATGGAAAGCAGCTGATCCGAGGTGGCATAGTCTTGTCTTTCTTCCAGGGTCCCCACGAAGTCATCTTTGCTGACTACGCCATCGCCCCTATCCACGAAGGAAAAGGCTTCCCGAAGTACAGCCTCGTGCTCCAGAGACCAGTCATGCAGCCTGAGGGCCCAGATTGGGTTAGGATTTTTGACTCCTGGCTTGGCAAGTTTAGCCGCAGTCAGCTCTGCTCGACGTATTTCTTTGCTGGCAGCTTTGAAACCTCCCTCTTTTGCCAAAGCTCGGGGTGTTTTATGTTCCAAATTTTTCCATTTCAGGTCACATCCTAAAAAAAAAAAGAAGAGCATCATTGTTAAGAATGTGCCAAAGTTATCTGCTTGGCCCCACAAAATGACACTCCCAACTGTTTTCTTGATTTCGTGTAGTCAGAAGTTTTGTTCTTAAAATTGTTGTATAAAGAACACAGCCATTTGTAATTACCAAAACAGCAATTTATTTTCCTGAGAGCTTCACTTGAGTACATTCTGAGGGACAAGTTTACAATATGTATCTGATCATATATGTACCCTGTTATATAGACAACTTAGATAAAATGTAGATGTTTGAAATAAATTTCAATGGGATTTTTGCTGGGAGATGATGCTAACAGGGAAAAAGGGAGGGTACCCTAGAGTTCAGTAAGAAGTTTCCTGATCCAAACAGCTTGCACAGGACTCCATCAGTTCAAAATACATGAGGATGCCTGCTTCTTTTTCAATACGAAGCCTTTTACATGCTGAAACAATATTTCATGTTTTCTCTATTAACTGAAGATAATCTATCCTAATTTGCTGTTGTGTGGTAAGAATCATGGGGAAAACAGGTGAAAAACTAATTTGTTTAATAAAAGTTGAACATTCCAGTGTTTGTATATAAGATCAATATCAGAATTCATTATTTTAATTCCTTACTTAAAATAAAATATTAAAATATCTGAGCATGATTAACTATCAGGGAATGCTTATTACTACCAAGAAATCTGGAGATTGTATAAATAATTCCATCTATGATGACTTCTTTCTGGTTTTTAATCTAGAGGAGGGCTGGGCAGCTGTTTTGACAACATGACATAATAGAAACCTACAGGTGGCTCTGTGGGAACACTTATCTTTATTTCTTAGAAAAAAAAGATGACAGTGATATGCTAGTTTTGTCAGACATCAGGGTTCTTCTTTTATGTGTTGGGGAGAAGAGAAGACACCTAGAAATATAATCAACCCTCTGCCCCCCCCCCAAAAAAAAAGAGGGAAAAGACAATGAAATGATCAACAATGGTCTTCAGTTCATTCTTTATTAGAATTGTCAAAAATTTATATTTATACTAAGGTTATCTTAGTAGAAATTAAGAAACATAATGGCCTAACAGTACTGCTACTCCCTTGGGAGGTGGGGAGGTCAAAGAGACAGTAAAAACTGTGTAGCCCAGGCTGGCCTCGAACTCATGATCCTCCTGCCTCTGCCTCCTTCAGCAAATCCTACCGGTGTGCGCCACCACAACAGAGGAGGACTTTGAAGCCAGTCCTGAAAATACCGGACAAAACGGAGTCATATGAAAGGGGAGGAGGTCCTCCCCTATCAATGGACTTGGAAAGGGGCAGGGAGGAGATGAGGGAGGGAGGGTGGGACTGGGGAGGGAATGAGGGATACAGAATTAACAAAATGTAACTAATGAGAAAAATAAAATTAAAAAAAAGGAAACATAATGGCTATTACAAATAAAGCTGATATGAACACAGTTGAGCAAATGTCCTTGTTGTATACTTGAGCATCTTTTGGATATATACCTAGGAGTGGTATAGTTGGATCTTAAGGTAGCACTATTTCTAGTTGTCTGAGAAAGTGCTGGATAGATTTCCAAAGTGGTTGGAAAAGTTTACATTCCTGCCGGCAATGGAGAAGGGTTGCTCTTCTCCACATCCTCTCCAGAATGTGTTGTCACTTACGTTTCTGATCTTAGCCATTCTGATGGGTGTAAGGTGAAATCTTAGAGTCATTTTGATTTGCATTTCTCTGATGACTAAGGACGTTGAGCATTTCTTTAAGTGTTTCTCTGCCATTCAATGTTCCTCTATTGAGAATTCTCTGTTTAGCTCTGTACCTCATTTTTAAATTGGATTACTTGATTTTTTGCTGTTTAACTTCTTAAGTTCTTTATATATTCTAGATATTAGCCCTCTGTCAGACAGAGGGTTGGTGAAGATCCTTTCCCAGTCTGTAGGCTGCCATTTTGTTCTGATGATAGTGGAAACAACCCGGATGTCCCTCAGTTGAGGAATGGATAGAGAAATTGTGGTAATGGAATTTACGTAATGGAATACTACTCAGCAATGAAAAATGAAGAAATCATGAAATTTGCAGGCAAGGGTGGGAACTAGAAAAGATCATCATGAGTGAGGTATCCCAGAAGCAGAAAGACACATGTCGTACATACTCACTTATAAGTGGATATTAGACATATAATATAGGATAAACATACTAAAATCTGTACATGTAAGGAAGCTAATCACGAAGTAGGACCCTGGGTAAAATATCAATCCTCATTCAGAAAGGCAAATGAGATGGACATCAGAAGAGGGAGAAAACAGGGAACAGGACAGGAGCCTATCACAGAGGGCCTCTGAAAGATTCTACCCAGCAGGGCATCAAAACATATGCTGATATTCATAGCCCAACTTTGGGCAGAGTGCAGGGAATCTTAAGAAAGAAAGAAGGGAACGATAGAAAGACCTGGAGGGAGCAAGGAGGTCCATAAGAAGAGCAACAGAATAAAAAAATCTGGGCACAGGAGTCTTTTCTGAGACTGATACTCCAAACAAGGACCATGCATGGAGATAACTTAGAACCCCTGGCCCAGAAATAGCCCATGGCAGCTCAGTGTCCAAGAGGGTTCCCCAATAATAGGAACAGGGACCGGACCATCTCTGACATGAACTCATGGGCTGGCTTTTTGATTACTTCCAGCTGAGGGGGAAGTAGCCTTACCAGTCAACAGAGGAAGACAAAGAAGCCTGTCTTGATGAGAGCTGATAGATTAGGGTGAGATGGAAGGGGAGGAGGACCTCCCCTATCAAGGGACTTGGGGAGGAGCAAAGGAGAAGAGGAGGGAAGGTGGTGTTGGGAGGGGATGTGGGAGAGGACTACAGCTGGGATACAAAGTGAATAAACTGTAATTAATAAAAATTTAAAAAAAAGAAAAGGAAAAAAAACCCTAATGGGAGTATGTAAAAACGGAAGTTTTGAAAGTTTTAAACTAGACAGTTTTAAGAACAGTCATTTACTTGGAAAGTGACTCAGGAAGGCCCCAGGAAGAATTCCATGGCATGGTAATGCCACAGACATCCTGCTGCTTTGGAGTAAGTATTTTGCTTTGTCTGGAATCTTAAACCCACAGCCAGTTCCTTTGTGCTCACCCCAGAACTAGGAGCTAAGAGATTTTAAACCCACTTTAGCTTGTCCTCCTAATAAGGAAACCTTTTGGTGGTTAAAAGACTGTTATTCCCTCTAATCTTGTCTGGTGGTACTTCCAAACACTCCTCAGCTCTCAGAGCATAGTCAGACATTTGTTTTAGGAAAACATTTTAGGATTCATCCAGGAAGATGTATTGTCTCTCTATCGCTAGGTCAGGCCTTTGTGCATAATTCAGGTTTCCATCCTTTGCTTCCCAGGGAAGCATCCCAGTGTTTTATTCTAGGGTACACCATCAGTAGAGTACACATGTGATGACATTTGTCTCAGCAAGAAATTGTTAAACATATTAAAGATGATGAAGACTGACCTGGCCTTGAGAGATTACTAACATTTAGAAATCTACATTGTTAAATGAAATATCAGAATAAAATGTTGATAGTGACAGATTTCAAAATAAGACTAATTAGACAGTTTGCTGGGCAAAACAGTGCATATAAAATAATCCTCTTATTTGTTAAAAGCTTACTCTTGGGAAGAGTATGAGCTCAGACCAGTTGTACTATTAGTCATATGGGCCTGCTGATCATACATCTTAATGGCTCTAAAATTTATTTGTGGGGGCAGAAGCAGAAAACACTGTTTTACTATACAATTGTATAAAATTCTTTTTGATTTTTCATAAACTAGACAAAAAAAACCCCCAAAATTCCACAAAGCGCAAATACATTCTACTGGAATTAAACTTTGGAGTACACTCAATAGTGAGTAACTGACAAGGAGACATCAGTGTTGTTTAATTTAGCTAGTTTGTATTTTATTGTAACAAATTTTCTAAGCTATGGTGAGCACTAGATAACATATGTTCCTATGCTGCAAGAAAATCTACAAAATAAGTGTTGTTTATATATCATATTTTCATAAATCTTTTCATTTCGTTTCCCATAAAGTATCTTCTTTGTAACTGCAAATCACCCAGAAATGTATTTTTAATTTGACATGTATTTTAAAAAGGAAGTAATTAAAATTTCAGGTAAGATAAAATTATTTTCATGGTTTGTCTTTCTTGAGATCGATGTTGGGAATCCTAAAATAAGAATATTTGTCAATTATAAACATTTTAATATTTAGTTAACACGTGAAAATCAAATTCACTTGACTTAGGTTTTAATTCTTCTTATTACTAGATTCATAATTCAGCGAACAACTGCATAAAAAACAAATTCAATTTTCAGCCTACATTGTGTGAAGATTGGTAACTGAAAATTAAGTAGATGATAAGTAACAAGCCTGAATTCTCTAATCATTTATGACACGGTAGACCATAAACACATTAAACAAAACTATAATTTTACCTCGTTGAGCTATATATTTACAGCAATCCGCAAAGCCACCCATAGCAGCATAATGAAGTGGTGTGTTCCCATTCATTCCGATTAACCCAAAGTCACTATTGTAGGCAAACAGAAGCTTCAATATCTGCAAAATAAACAAGAGAAAAATAGGAATGGTCATTTGCTAGAAGATTGGCAGCCAGACCTGTGCTAGCCAATCTTTTGTCTATTACCACATGTGGATGCTGAAAATTCGAAATGTTTCCTAAGGGGTCAGGATGTTCAGAAGCATCACAAGGCACACAACAAAGCAAGGAGGTGAGAATTGATGACATTTCCTCCCCATAAGTAGATCATATGAGACTTGAAGATTTCAGTAGCTATCAGAGGCATTATATAGCATAGTCACAAGTGGCAGGGTTTTTGTATCACAGTCAACTACATAAAAAACAATACCAGTAATGTTCAGTGACTAAGTTAGCAAATATATAGAAAAGTTAGCAAATAAATAAAACTGGTAAGAGTCAGGATACGTGGTCAGAGTTAAAGTTTTATATTTGGGAAAATAAAGATAAAACAACATAAGTAACTTAGAAAAATAACTGCCTTAGTTTAATCTATATGAAAAAGAAAAAAAAAGAACAAAGCTTTAAGAGTCAAATTTAAAGTAAAGAACAATTATTACATCAAAAAAGCCTCCTTTGGCAGCAAAATGAGCAGCGTGGAGTCTTTCATAGTCAAATGTGTTCACTTCACCTCCTCTTTCCAATATGCCTCGAACTAGTTCCACCACCCCTTCTCTTGCTGATTCCATCAAAGCCGTGCGCCCTGTGGCCTGGACACAAAACAGATGTTGTTTACACTTTAATGCAAAACCATGGTCAATTCAACAAGGGTTGAATTCTTTGGAGGTAGCTTTATGCTAAGAAGTTTAATGATCTACATTTTTATTGGTTTCACTTTCAGAACAGAAAGCATTCAGTTAGCATTGTGTGACTATCTGAAATGAAATTATATTGCCAGAATCAAGGTTGTTCTGAATACCCCTGTAAGAAAGTCATGCAAACATGTATGTGTCTACAAAGAAAGCAGAGTATAAAATGAAAAGGAGAGAGGAGTAGTATGCTAAACATAGGTAGCATTTATTTTCTAATGAGAAGAAAATCTATTTCTAAATGTCTGGAAATGATCATTACAAAACTGAAAACCCCATATTAGCCAGTTGAAAAGAGGAGTCAAAAAATACATATAAGAGGCAACAGAATTTTCTTTCTATGGAGATATTATTTGTTAGGTGCCAGGGATACTGTTTCCATTTGCTATAATGATATTCTAACAACATGAATAATAAAGACAATTTCCAAACAAAATTGCAAATAAAGTATAGAATAGCAGCAATGTAAAGACAATGAATGTGTATCATCTTCAGCACTTTGATTAGAGCAATCAATGAGCTAACAGGACAATTTTACCATGTCTTCTCCCTCGCCCAAGCATGCCTTTTTCCTTCTTTTGTTTTGAGATGGGGTCTCACCATGTAGCCCTCGCTGGCTTAGCATGTGTAGAGCAGGGTGGCCTTGAACTCACAGAAATCTGCCTGCTTCTGCCTCTCAAGTGCTGAACCAAAGGCATGTGCCACCATGCTGGGCCCCTATTTTACCATGATTAAGTGTGAAAAACAAACACACAACAAAAAACAAAAGGGAAAAAAAAAAGCAACAACAAAATACCCCAACCACTTGACTGTGTAGTATAGTAGAATAAAGAAATATTAATCACAGGGGTAGTCATACTGTGCAGATAGAATTAGGATTGGCTCCTTTCTCCAGAAATGTCAGGCACATGTCCTTCACATCATGTGCTTCCTCACAAGCTCTGATGAACACGGGTTTCCCATCAATTGTGGTGTTGTTGACATCTGCACCATGCTCTAGGGCAATCAACGCACATCGGTAATGCCTCTTGGTGGGTAAAATGCAATAGAACAGAACACCTGCAGAGAAAGAGTTCCATAATGAGTAGTCCTCATCCATGGCCAGTCTGAAAACATAGATATAAGTAACATTCTATGGACTCAACAGGTTGTATTTAGGAATATGTAAACATATACAAATACATATATGCATACACTTATAACTAATGAAAAAGAGGCCATCAATTTGAAGGAGAGTGGGAAATGGGATAGGAGAGAGTTTGAAAGAAGAAAAGGGAAAGGAAAAACATTGTAATTGAATTAAAATCTCAAAAAGAAAAAGAAAAAAATTAAATCTCTCTCTCTCTCTCTCTCTCTCTCTCTAAGTGTGTGTGTGTGTGTGTGTGTGTGTGTGAAGCTGGCAAAAAAAAAAAAAGTAGAATTTAAAATCCCATAAGACAGGTCTTTGTCAGTTAGAAAACAGCTACAACTAAATCTTATAGGACTTGTCGGCCCTGGGATTTGGCAGCTTATGGTCCCTAGCTGATCTGACCCTTCAAATCTTCAGGGCTGTGTGTGCCAGAAAGTTCCTTGGGTATTCTGATCCCCACTTGAATCCATGTTTATAGGGTGCAGTCTCTCGATTTCATAGCAGTAAGAAGAAAAATCGAATCTGCTCTGTCATTTTGGTAAATCACTTTGATCCACCCAACAGAGGAAAATGCTCAGTCTTCACACTTGGGACTATAACATGCCCTACATCAACATATTCTGTGCCAAAATATATTATAGACCAGGTACTATTACAATTCTGACAAAGATGGCGCTAAGCAAGTTGTGTGTAAATAAAAGTTAAACTCCAAAATGACTTTGTAATGAGTTTTCCCCCAAAGAGGCTTCATTCAAAAACAAACTACAGCCCGAAAGAAACATGTGACCTATGAAAAAGACACTACAAAAAAGATAGGTAAATAGATAATAAGAGGCAGGTAAAAGAATATTCTCAAAAGACCATGTAAATAAAGATGATTGGCTGGTCTGTTTGTTATATTAGCAAAGAAACTAAATATAACCCATTCAATAATAAAAATGTAAAAAAGGACCAAAGAGAATATAAGACAGACAGCAAGAAAAAGAATTGAGCCAACAGGAGCTAAAAAAAAAAAAGGACATTAAAGATTGAAAGTCAAATTAGAAGCAGACAAAGGAAGACCAGAGCCTATATCACCGGTAGTCAAGAGACAGAGGAAAATTACAGAAATTAAGACTTGACTCAGAGAAACCTCCACACAAAGATGCCTCCACACATTTTAATAACAAAAGGCAAAACACGAAAGAAAAATTATACAAGTACAATAACAACTTTGCGAAAGAAAAACCTGAATCTGAAAATCCAAAGAGAACACTGTGCCTCAGAAAACCACGCTTTAAGAACTATGCAGATGCTGAGAAGTACGGCCAGTCTTTAGGCAGAGTGCAGGAAATCTTATGAAAGAAGTGGGAAACAGTAAGATCTGGAGAGGACAGGAACTCCACAAGGAGAGCAAAAGAACCAAAAAATCTGAGCACAGGAGTCTTTCCTGAGACTGCTATTCCAACCAAGGACTATGCATGGAGATAACCCAAGACCCCTGCACAGATGTAGCCCATGGCAGCTCAGTATCCAAGTGGGTTCCATAATAATGGGAACAGGGACTGTCTCTGACATGAACTGATTGGCTTGCTCTTTAATCACCCCTGAGGGGGGCGCAGCCTTACCAGGCCACAGAAGAAGACAATGCAGCCACTCCTGATGAGACCTAATTGACTTGGATCAGAAGGAAGGAAAAGAAGACCTCCCCATCAGTGGACTTGGGGAGGGGCATGCGTACAGAAGGGAGGCATGGAGGGACTGGGAGGGGAGGCGGGAGGGAACTACAGGTGGGGGATACAAAGTGAATAAAGTGTAATTAATAAAGAATTAAAAAAAAACAACTATGAACATGAGGTAAAGCCAGGTGAAGAAGTGTCTGATGGGCAGAAACTTAACTCTCATCTAATGTAGAAAACCAAGACTTTCAATGGCGACATTGCAAGTAAGAAGATCTTTTTAAAAAGGACTTTATAACATCAGGGAGAAAGAAAACAGAAAAAATTATATGCAGAATCAGCACACACACACACATGACTAAACAAAGGAAATCAGTAAGAGAAGTGGAAATGAGCAGGCTAAACTACTTCATCTGAAACACTAGTCTAACAATAGGTGAAAGTGTATGTAAGAGTCTCTGCAATCTCTTCAACATAGAACCAAAGCTAAATTGCTGGAGGAATTCTAGGTACAGATGGATATAGGCAACTGAGTAATGCTGGGACCAGGCAAGGTGGTCCTCCCCAGAGAAGATCACACCAATTGGTTGTCCAGTGTCAAGTGGTCAGCTCTGAAAACATACATACAAGAAGTTAACATTCTATGATCCAAAAAAGGCTATATTTAAGAATATATGTATATACACATGCATGCAATTAACTAGTGAAGAAAGAAGCCATGAATTTGAAAAAGAATGGAGAAGGATAAATGGGCAAGTTTGGGAGTAGGAGAGGGAGGGGAGAAATACTGTAAATACATTATAATCTCAAAAATAAGCTGACCAAAATGGCATAGTAGAGAACCAAAGCATATCGAACTCTGAATGTAAGATGAGACCCAGTTTATTTTAAAAGCCCTAAGGTGCTTGCAAAGTGCGTATTTTGCAATGACAGCTTTTGTAACTCATAGCACAAAGCCTACAGCATATGTCACATCCTTTTAATGACCCATGTAAATGCTCCATGTTTTCTTGTGCTGTAGGAAAAAATGGCGTCAGTAGGGAAACAGGTTGTCAATGTCAGGGAGGGTCCTAGGAAAAGCAAAGTGCTGGCCCCCAGCTGCGGCTGCGCAAGCCAAATGGGGTCCCTCCAAGGGAGAAAGACAGGGGCCTGTGTCAACCAGGAACCAATTAACAAGGTTATGTGTGAAAAACACACTGCATTTATTTTACTTCGTATTTCGTTTCTCCCATGCGACTTATATTGTTTTTTCCATATGTTCATACTTCTCAGATCTTTGTTAGCTTAATAGTAATCTGAATGGGGGTAAATATTAGCCATATGGCTGTTGCATTTGCTACAAATATTTACTTGACCTTGTTAATTTTGTTTTTAATCTTTACATTTTTAGATTTTTATGCTATATAATGTCTCATTTTGAAATATTGTTTTATTTAAATATTAGTTCCAATTTAAGAAAGTAAACCTTTTATTACAGTGTTTTTCAGAGTTTACTCTAAATAACTTAAAGTATGTTTGATGCCATGTGGAAAAACTGCTTCATGGCCAAATAAACATTTTAAAATATTTTGACTTTGTCCCAGCAGGAACAATGCTTCAATTTGTTTTATTCAATGGCTGTCTAATGAATTCAATAGTAGGACCAACTTTGCATGTACCACTTTTAACATCTCAATGATTCTATAGTTCATGGGAAAGCACCTCAGATAATGGCAGTCTATGAAGCGTTGAGGTTGATGGGTTTTCACTGTGTAACCCTGGCTAAACTGAACCTCATTCTGTAGACCAGGCTGACCTCAAACCACTATGACCCTTTTGATTCTGCTTCCCTGGTGTTTGGAATACAGGTGTGGGTCTCCATGCCCAGCCATTATGTGAAGCTTAAAAGCTATGTTTTCCCTTTGAGTTTTTTATTGAGTATTTTTGCATCAATGTTCATAAGGGAAATTGGTCTGAAATTTTTTTTGTTGGGTCTTAGTGAGGTTTAGGTATCAAGGTGACTGTGGCCTAATAAAATTGTCAATGTTCCTTCTGTTTTTATTTGTGGAATAGTTTGAAGAGTATTGATATTAGCTCTTCTTTGAAGGTCTGATAGAAATCTGTGCTGCAGGAGCTCCACAAGGAAACCAACAAAGCCTGCATGGAGACTGATGCATCAACGAAGGACCATGTATGGAGAGGACCTAGACCCCCTGCTCAGATGTAACTGATAGGCAGCTTGGTCTCCATGTGGGTTCCCTAGTAAGGGGAGCAGGGACTGTCTCTGTTATGAACTACCTTGCCTGCTCTTTTGGTTACTTCCCCCTGGTGATGGAGCCTTGGCAGGCCATAAAGGAAGAGGATCCAGGCAGTCCTGCTAAGACTTGATAAGGTAGGGTCAGATGGTAGGGGAGGAGGACTCTCCCTTTCAGTGGACTATGGGAAGGGAATGGGCGGGGGGGAGAGTGGGACCAGGAGGAGATGAGGGAAGAGGCTATAATCAGGATATAAAATGAAAAAATTATAAAAAATAAAAATTAAAAAGCTGTGTTTTCAGTGTTTAAATTTTTAAATCATATTTGACCTCTAAATGCATCTTATGTTTATTTTGTTATGTGGTTCTAGTGCATGCCATATATCAAATAGCAAGTTGGTAGTGAGTTAGAGAATAGCTTTTCCTACTGTCAGAAGATACTAACAGTATAAAATGAGATTCATTTCTTCAAAGGTTAGTGTCAGTGAGTTTGTAGGCATGGCAATCCTCTGGGATAACTGATTCAATCTACCATTTTATATTGAGTGTGTTTGTAATTATTTTGTTAATTTTCGTGAGCCTGTCTCAACTCTGACCTAACTCTACTAACTCAACTAGGCAAAAATCCCCAGACCATGTTTTTGAGACTGATAGCTTGTCACCAGAATTACACATGCAATAATTCTCAATAGCCATGTGTAATATTTCAAGATATATTTCCAAATATATTAAAACTGACCTTACAAAATTGAGGTTTAAGCAAAATTTACCTTAGTTTTTTCAGCCTTTCAAATTCAGTCCTTCCCATATTAACCTTGGAACCACACAGGACAAAATCCATCTGTAGCCCTAAGTCTAACCCTACCATACTTTACAACTTAAGGAAGGCTTCTTTGTAAATAAGATATTATCCTTCACCATTGGTTAATATAATGTCTGCATGTGTAAAGTTGAAAGCTGTCTTCACTTGAAAGCATCTAACAAGCCAGACATTGAGGTCATACTATCTGGAAGCTTCATGCCAAGGGGATTCAAGACTAGCCTGAACTGAGACCCAGACTCAAAAAAAAAAAAAAAAAAAAAAAAGATGAGGAAAGGAAAAAAAAAAACTATCAAATACAGATCAATCTAGTTGTTTTTACATGAGTGGGCTTTCAGAACTTTTTCCCCCACAATATTCCTAAACTGTTTTATATTATAAGGAGGTTATATATTTAGGTGCAGCAGTGGAATTGAATCTTTTACTTAAGGTCTTAATTTGCTTCTACGGCTGGGAAGCAAACAAACAAACAAAAAGCCATTTTCTTGCTTTCTGGCTACAAAGTGAGTATATTTTTCTGGATACTGGAGTTTTACCTTTTCCTTCATTATCAACTATCGTCATGTCAGCTTTGGCTTTGGCTAAAATTTCCATTGACAACTCATGGCCCAGCTCTGCAGCTCTCATGGTTGGAGTACAGCCCATGTGGTCTTGCACATCAGGGTGAGCACCAAGTCCAAGGAGAAAGCTAACCATGTCAATGTCATTGGAAATTGAGGCTAAGTGGAGAGCACTCAGTCCATCAATAGGTTCAGTGAAGTTGATTAGCTCGGGGTATCCAAGTTTGATCAGCTTCTCTATCTGCTTCTTGTCTTTGTTGCGAACACACTGAAGAACTTTGTAGATCTGTAAGTTCTCAAGCCTCTTGTCTGCTAAGGCCATGTTTGATACTCACTTCTTTACAATGCTTTCTGGACTAAGACAAAAACTATAGAGCAAAAAGGGAAAACAAGGTAAGGTTAACATTACTGTTATTTTTATCAAGTTAAAATATTTTTAAGCTCAAAAAAATTTAAAATAAACATAATTTAGTGCAACTATTTCAGAAAATATTGTATATAACTTAAAATATTAAGCTGATATAACATTAAAATATTTCAATTTTTCCAGAAAATTAATGTAATTATTACTTAATTAATGTAGTGGTTCCCTTGTAGTCAAATTTAACCTTTCTTGTTCCTATAGCATTTACATTTTCCATGAAGAAGGTTGCCAACATGAGGGTATGTGTTTCCACCTGTGGCCTATACCACATATTTCCCTATATTGAAGTATGTTCATGGTTTAGACATGTTACTTAAGAGCATGAAAAACCGGGTTGTGTGAGACACCAAAGGTGAGACAGTGTAGAAGGCAGGAGTGCTCACAGATAAGCACTAGAGAAACCAGGAGTTTTAATCACGCAGGGCTGTCTCCTCAAAGGAGGAAATGAACAGTGACTTTCCACCCAGAAGGTTGGGGGTGGATGTTGTTAATAATCTGGGGACTTTTGTAGCCAGTCGTCATGTCACCCAAATCTCCCAGAATGTTTATTCCAGATTCTTCTCTCCTTAGATCTTATCTTTAAGCTTTGTTTCTTAGTCAACAGAACCCATCCTTAGGAGAGATGTAATGTGTACTTTGTGACCTGCTGACCTCTACGTTATCTCAGGCAGAGACCACAGCAAATCCTAAGCCTTTTAAACTAGAGAACTTTTTTTATGGTAGAGGTTACATGTACTTTGCAAAAGAGTTTTGATGTTGTCATGCCTTAACTTTATTGTGCAGATGGGATTGGGATTACTGTTGTTACCAGGAATTGTTTTTTCTAAAATTGTGCTGAATTTAAATATGCCTAAACTAAATTGCCCTAGTGTCAGACTCCTCATTTTTTGACTCAGCACCACCTAAATCCTGCTGACCTGAGTTTCGTTTTGCCTCACTCAGATCATTTTGCTACCATTATGATGCTTGCAAAGACCCTTACAGGAGGGACGATTCTTACATCATCTTGAGGTTAAGGCAGCTACATTGAGTAGACACAACTAAATTTTTCATAAATAGTATCAATGCTAAATTGGGTACCTTAATATGTAATTTCCTTATAATTTTTATAGAAAGATAATCACATAATCACTTGGATGAATCATATGCCCTGATTATAGATATGCTCAGTTTGCTTGTATTTTTCTTGAAAAAAAAAAAAAACCCTCTCATTATCATATGAGGAATCAGCTCTCTAAGCAGTTTTAACGAGGCTGTCCGTCTGCCCCTAGAACAGAGGTTAGTCTGTAACCACGGCAAGTTCACTACAGTAAACCATCTCTTTTCAGGTCCACTGAACTCTTCAACTGTATACACATAGGAAGTGCTAGCCAAGCATCATCCAGAAGGCTCTGTCTAGCAGAGTATATTGAAAGACTGTCTTTTATGAAGTTGCCAAGCAGCGTGCCATACTGTTGCAGAAAGCATACACTCAAAAGATGAAGACAAGCTGTTGGCATCAGCTGTACCCTGGTCTGTGTCAGAAGTCCACCCCAACCCCACCTGCTTCCTCTGTATGTCTTAATCTAGCACCAAACAGTTAGCCATGTCTTACTGCTTCCACAACAGCTCCTATATTCCATTCTCCAGTAAGCATCTGCAATGGACATATTCTATTTTATTGCAAAACAAGCAAGTTTGAACATTCTTTTCCCCTCACCACAAATTAGTGCCATCACCTACATGTTCCAGGGCAGTGAAATGGACTCTTGATCCTGTGGTCTTTCTTCATGTCATCATAGGCAATCAGAGTGTCTCTGTTGCCTGTTTTTTCCTATGCCACTGCCTACTCCTCTACTTTATTCTTTGCTGGCTCTCCTTTTTATGACTGACATCTCATTGCTGGAATGTCTTGAAAGGTCACTGGACTCATTTTATCCTTGGGAACTTTGTGACTAGTGCTACTTCCTGACTTTTACCTCTGTTTTAAGCTTCTGATCGTCACTGTCCGGTTTACATAACCCCCATGAACTCCCTGCAGATTGAAAAAGACTATTACCCCTCCATATCTGATGGGCTTCATTAAGATATCATAGCCAAGGGGTAACTGACAGGGGCTGGGAGAGAACCATTTTTCTCTCACTTTGTGACCATGAGTAAGTTGTCTATGCTTCAGTAGATGGTCCTGTACTCTTGTGTATACAAGGAGCACTAATCAGATGAGTGAAATACTAGAAAAGAAAAGAAAAAAGATGACACAAAGGGGACCATCCAGGGGGTAACTGAAGAAAGGAAATGGAGAATATATATATATATGGTATATGTATGAAATTTCCCCCCAAATAAATTAATTTTAAAAAGTAACATGGCGGGTGCAGAATTTATGATATTACCCTAACCTTGTCCATTTCTGATAATGCTAGCAGTGGGGTTATCCACTTCCTCAGATTAAAACACTAGAGTAACATTTTTTTTTCTTCACAGAAATCCTTACTCAAAACACATCAGCACATCCCATGAGTTCTGCCCTCAGTATATACTTGACATCGACCCTGCACTGCTGTCCTGGGCCAACTGCCAGACTTCCAGTTTGTCTCACTACTTCTCTAACAGCCCTGTATACTCCAGTATTTAGACAAATAATAATAATAATAATAATAATAACAATAATAATAGTAATAATAAAATTTTAAATGTAGATCAAATCGAATCACACATGTTTTTGACCCCTAAAGTTTTAGGAAATTTTTTAAAAATGTAATGTGGGTATTCAAAACCCATACATTTATCACCTAGGGACTATCAATAAGGCTATACTTGCTGGATTTCATATCCTATCCATTTATCTAATGATTAAGCTCAGTTTTTTTATCCAATTCAAAGTGTAGGCACATTCTTGTATACACACTCTGAACTTGAATCTATTATGTATTTGCATTCTTTTTCATACTTTGTCTATATAATGGAATGAGCAAGTATTAAATATGCAGCCTGGTTTACAAAGCAAGTTCCAGGACAGCCAGTGCCACACATAGAAACCCTGTCTCAGAAAAAAAAAAAAGGAAGATAGATAGATGATTGATAGATGATTGATAGATAGACTGATAGATGTTTAATTTGTGCTTTTTATAGCTTTCCCATTAGAATATGGTCATCACAGAACATAAGATTTATAATAATGCTATTTCTCTACACCCTGGAACCTGAATTATATGAGGCACTTAATGACTACTTTTCTTAATACTTAACAGCTGCAAGTTGAAAGAATTGAAGAGAAAGCCTGAAAGAAAATTCCCAGGTTTCTGGTTTGAAGCACTAGATACCTTTATCTGAAATGGGTTGCTCATGGTGGGCTCCACATTGGTCAGGCAGAGTGCACAGCCCCTTGGCATGTTGAGAGGACAGACAGGCTGATATCCAATTTTGAGATGCCACGAGAGATGTCTGATCCAGGTCTGTGGTGGGTTATGATGTCTTCAGCAGTTACAGGACAGCTGGACTAGTGACAAGAAGAGCAACCACCAATAACTATCAATTCATAATGCCAGGCCTTTTCTTGTCGTGTCTTCTGCCTTTTTCTTTTCCCCTTCGCTTCTGAGATATCAAGCATCATTTAGGCAAGAAATTAATGTCCTGCTTCCTTCTTGTAGCCCCTCTCTTTACTTCTAGTCTATCTCTAGCATGTGGTGGACTAGGAAAACAGAGATTGTAGTTTTTCAAAGGTTTGTATAAACAGGCTCTGAGTAAGCCCTGGGTATGCCTAAGAGTCACACTCCTGCCTTGGCAGCATGACACTCATTTCGGATGCATTCATAGCTCACTTCTGGTGCAGTGTGATTCTACACACATATATACATATGTATGGAATAGGACAAGATGCCTCTAAGTAGTTTATTGATTATACTGAACTTAAAACTACTTGTTTATGTGTACAGGAGATTCATAGACACTTTGATGTCATCTGATTCCACTCATTAAAACAAAGCACTCCACTCCCCCTCCCCCCAAAAAAAAACAGCAGTTGGCATCATGGTTAAATCAGGCTCTAATAATGGATTGAACAGTCCCCTACCATTTTTTTTTTTTTTTTACCATGGGTTGAAAAACAGTGAGATATAATTATAATATCTTGTCTTGGGTTTTTATTTGGAGTCCAAATATTCTTTTTTAAAATTAATTTCAGTTGATTCACTTTGTATCCCAGCTGTAGCCCTCTTCCACATCACCTCAATCCCACCTTCCCTCCCTCTTCTCCTATACCCCTCCCCCAGTCCAATGCTAGGGGAGGTCCTCCTCCCCTTCCATCTCACCCTAGTCTATCAGATCTCATCAGGACAGGCTTCTTTGTCTTCCTCTGTGGACTGGTAAGGCTGCTCCCCCATCAGGTGGAGGTGATCAAAGAACCAGCCCAAGAGTTCATGTCAGAGATGGTCCCTGTTCCTATTATTAGGGAACCCTCTTGGACACTGAGCTGCCATGGGCTACTTCTTAAATGAGATAAAAATACCCATCTCACCCCTTTCCTTTCCTCCTTTCGCCTGTATGCTTTCATGTGATTTGCCAGGCACATTTTCATTTCATGGGGAGAGGCAGAGATCTTTAAATTCTCCACGAGGTCCGCAAGGTAGGGGCGGTCCACTAGAGAGATGCATGAAGCTACTCTTGTCAAAGGCCTGTGCTGGAGGGACTCTGCTGTGATGCCTCCCCTGCATCATTTTCACCTACTGGCTGCACACCTGGACAGAGTAACTATAGTAGTCTATTCGATGACGTCATCTGTGAACTGGGGACACACAAAAGTTCTCCACTTTGTGGAGCTGCATCAAAAGAAGCAGGAGAATTTTTGCAAAAATATGTAGACAAGTCCTTCAGGGGGGCTACGAATAATCATTACCTCTGTGGGTTTCCATTTCAGCCTACCCACAGGCAACGGTTTACTTTCGTGGGCTTTTCTATGATGCCTTCGGTTTTATTCCCAGAAATCAAGAGATGAGAAGAGTAGAGCAAGTAGAGATGTCATTTCACAGAAAAGGGCAGGGCACCCATCTCACCTTTTAGTCCTAGAGGTGACCAAGAGCCGGGTCTCCCTGGTCTTGTGAGGGCCTGGGACTCCTGATCTGTCTCCTGGGACTGGCCCCAGCTAAGGCCTTAGGCCCCAGTATGGCAGAGCAGGCCAGCCTGCGCGCAGGCAGCAGAGAAGAGTGTGTGGGTGCGTAAGTCTGCCAGGGTGCGGCCGGGTGATCATAGGGGGTGAGGTGGGTCCGGCAAGCTGAGCCCTCTGTGAGTTTCACCCACGCACGGCCTGCTGCCAGGGCAACCGCGGCTGGGCGGAGCTTGCCTAGGCCCCGCCCACCGCGGGCCGCAGATTTGGTTTAGCTTCAGCTACCTGAGCCTTGAGGCTGGATTGGAGGGAGAGGAGTAACAGGACTTAGCCCTTCATTCTGTTTGCCCACCTCCTGCCCTCAATCAAAACATAAAAGTAAAGCTGCACTTGGTAAACAGTAATAATTAAATATATAGTTTACTGAGTACAATTAAGTAAAATGAAAAATGCAATGAATTGTACGAACAAAAATGCTCATTTTGCGTATTTATTCCTAAAATTATTTATACATAAGTGGAAACATATATGAAAATAATTTCATTTCAGAGCCATCCCCCACCTTTTGAGAGGCAAATTTTGAAACTTTATTTCTGTAAATGAAAAACCTGTATTTTAAAATTTATTTTTATGTTCACAAGTTTTTCCTGTAGGTATTTAAGTCACCACCTGCAGCAGCATGCATGGAGGTTAGAAGAGGGCTAAACATCCCCTGGAACAGGACTTTAAAAAGCCTATATGAGTTGCCATGTGGGTGATGAGAACCATACCCACGGGTCCTCTGCAAGAACAGCAGGTGCTCTTTTTTTTAATTATTTTTTTTACAATTTATTCATTTTTATATTTAAATTGAAGCCCCCTCCCTCTGCTCCCCCCAGTCCCACCCTCCCTCCCTCTTCCCGCTATCCCCTTCCCTTAGTCCACTGAAAGGGAGAGTTCTACTCCTCTGCCATCTCACAGTGTGTTAAGTCTCATCAGGACCGAATGGATCCTCTTCCTCTGTGGCCTGGCAAGACAGCATATCCAGGGGCAAGTGATAAAAGAGCAGGTACCTGAGTTCATGGCAGAGGCAGCCCCTGCTCCCCTCACTCGGGAACCCACATGGAGATTGAGCTGCCAATTGGCTACATCTGAGCAGGTGTCTAGGTCCTCTCCATGCATGGATCTCTGTTGGTGCATCAGTCTTTGCAGGACCCCGTGGGCTCAGATTTTTTAGCTTTGTGGGGCTCCTACCCTCCATGTCCTCTTTTTCCATAAGACTCCCTGGTTGTGGTGGCTCATGCAGGTAGGATTTGCTGAAGGAGGTGGAGGCAGGAGGATCATGAGTTCAAGGGCAGCCTGGGCTACAGCATGTACTCGTAACCATTGACTTATAAATCCAGCCCAAATTTGCATGGTTAGAAATAAATACTTTAGAAAGTTTCTAATTAAATGTTTAATGGTTTCTGACACCCAACTTATCAACACATACATATTTTAAAATATTTTAAGAACTTTTTCACCCAAAAATACTAAATGATTTATACATAGTAAATAGTATGAAAAGCATAAAGTGCAATATGACTGAAGAAAAAAAGTTGAAAAAAAAAGACTAAAAAAGAAAGGAAGAGAAAAGGGGGTAGAAAGAGAAAAGAAGGAGAAGATAACGGCTGCATTTTACTACTGGGGCCCTGTGTGTTTCTTCCTGATACTGTACCTTTTCTTCCTGTCCTCTGCCTGAACTTTGCATTTAATGTCACCTAACATCCAGAAATGTGTTTCTTCCTGTGAATGGCTCCCTAAATAATGGATATTTACAACAGAATCACATGTTTATAAATTGTATTAAAATGGAGAAAACAGCTGGTTGTGATAACTCATGTCTGTGATCCCTAAACTCCTGAGGACCCAAGACAGGAGTTAGGCCACATAGTAAATTTGAGGACAACTTGAGCTTTATGAAACATTGTCATAACAACAGCAGCAGCAGCAATACCATATACACCACACACACACACACACACACACACACACACACACACACACACACAC